>NW_018742802.1:0-25278 GCF_001683475.1 Chenopodium quinoa
ATTCAAAAAAGCAAATTGACTCAATTGAAAGTTAACCACATTTAAGCAAAGCAAATTGAATCAAATGAAAGTTAAACACATTTAAACAAAGCTATTTGAACCAAATGAAAGTTAAACACATTAAGAAATGCTATTTGAATCAGATGAAAGTCAAACGCATTCAAAAAGGTATTTAAATCAAGTGAAAGTCAAATTCATTCAAACAAAGCTATTTGAATCAAATTAAAGTCAAACACATTCAAATAAGCTTTTTGAACTAAATGAAAGTCAAATGCATTAAACAAAGCTAATTGATTCAAATGAAAGTCAATCACATTTAAACAAAGCTAATTTAATCAAATAAAAATCAAACACATTCAAACAAAGCTTTTTCAATCAAATGAAATTCAAATGCATTCAAAAATAGCGATTTGAATCAAGTGAAAGTCAAACAAAGCTTTTTGAATCAATGATTGTCAAATCCATTCAACGATGCTAATTGAATCATATGAAAGTCAAGCACATTCAAACAAATCTTTTTGAATCAACTGAAAGTCAAATGCAATTAAAAAAAAAGTAATTAAATCAAGTGAAAGTCAAACACATTTAAACAAAGCTTTTTAAATCAAATGAAAGTTAAATCCATTCAAAAAGCTAATTGAATCAAGTGAAAGTCTAGGTAATTCAAACAAAGCTTTTTGAATCAAATGACTGTCAAATGCGTTCAACGATGCTAATTGAATCAAATGAGAGTCAAACACATTCAAACAAAGCTAATTGAATCAAATGAAATTCAATGGCATTCTAACAAAGCTAATTGAATCAAATGAAAGTCAATGGCATTCTAACAAACTTAATTAAATCAAACGAAAGTCAATGACATTCTAACAAACCTAATTGAATCAAATGAAAGTCAACCACATTCAGACATAGCTAATTAAATCAAATGAAAGTTAACCACATTCAAACAAGGCTAATTTAAATCAAGTGAAATTCAAACACATTTAAACAAAGCTATTTGAACCAAATGAAAGTCAAACTCATTCAAGAAATGCTATTTGATCTGATGAAAGTCAAACGCATTCAAAAAGGTATTTAAATCAAGTGAAAGTCAAAATCATTCAAACAAAGCTATTTGAATCAAATTAAAGTTCAAACACATTCAAACAAAGCTTTTTGAATTAAATGAAAGTCAAATGCATTAAACAAAGCTAATTGATTCAAATGAAAGTCAATCACATTCAAACAAAGCTAATTTAATCTAATAAAAATCAAACACATTCAAACAAGCTTTTTCAATCAAATGAAATTCAAATGCATTCAAATAGCGATTTGAATCAAGTGAAAGTCAAACAAAGCTTTTTGAATCAAATGATTGTCAAATCCGTTCAACGATGCTAATTGAATCATATGAAAGGCAAGCACATTCAAACAAATCTTTTTGAAAAAACTGAAAGTCAAATGCAGTTAAAAAAAAGTAATTAAATCAAGTGAAAGTCAAACACATTTAAACAAAGCTTTTTAAATCAAATGAAAGTTAAATCCATTCAAAAAAGCTAATTGAATCAAGTGAAAGTCTAGGTAATTCAAACAAAGCTTTTTGAATCAAATGACTGTCAAATGCGTTCAACGATGCTAATTGAATCAAATGAAAGTCAACCACATTCAAACAAAGCTAATTGAATCAAAATGAAAGTTAACCACATTCAAACAAAGCATATTAAATCAAGTGAAAATCAAACACATTCAAAAAAAGCTTTTTGAATCAAAAGAAAGTCAAATGATTTCAAAAAGCTAATTGAATCAAGTGAAAGTCAAACAAATTCAAACATAGCTTTTTGAATCAAATGATTGTCAAATGCATTCAACGATACTAATTGAATCATATGAAAGTCAAACACATTCAAAAAAATCTTTTTGAATCAAATGAAAGTCAAATGCATTCAAAAGATCAAATTGAATCAATTAAAAGTCAACCACATTCAAACAAAGCTAATTAAATCCAATGGAAGGCAAACACATTCAAACAAAGCTATTTGAATCAAATGAAAGTCAAACACATTCAAACAATGCTATCTGAATCAAATGAAAGTCAAATGGATTCAAAAAAGATAATTAAATCAAACAAAAGTCAAACACATTCAGACAAAGCTAATTGCATCAAATGAAAGTCAAAAAACATTCAAACAAAGCTAATTAAATCATATGAAAGTTAAATGCTTTGAAAAAGCTAATTGAATCAAGTAAAAGTCCAAAGAATTCAAACAAAGCTTTTTGAATCAAATGATTGTCAAATGCATTCAACGAGGATAATTGAATCATATGACAGTCAAACAAAACTTTTTGAATCAAATGAAAGTCAAATGCATTCAACAAAGCAAATTGACTCAATTGAAAGTTAACCACATTCAAGCAAAGCTAATTGAATCAAATGAAAGTTAAACACATTTAAACAAAGCTATTTGAACCAAATGAAAGTCAAACACATTCAAGAAATGCTATTTGAATCAGATGAAAGTCAAACGCATTCAAAAAAGGTATTTAAATCAAGTGAAAGTCAAATTCATTCAAACAAAGCTATTTGAATCAAATTAAAGTCAAACACATTCAAACAAAGCTTTTTGAATTAAATGAAAGTCAAATGCATTAAACAAAGCTAATTGATTCAAATGAAAGTCAATCACATTCAAACAAAGCTAATTTAATCAAATAAAAATCAAACACATTCAAACAAAGCTTTTTCAATCAAATGAAATGCAAATGCATTCAAAATAGCGATTTGAATCAAGTGAAAGTCAAACAAAGCTTTTTGAATCAAATGATTGTCAAATCCATTCAACGATGCTAATTGAATCATATGAAAGTCAAGCACATTTAAACAAATCTTTTTGGATAACCTTGAAAGTCAAATGCAATTAAAAAAAAGTAATTAAATCAAGTGAAAGTCAAACACATTTAAACAAAGCTTTTTAAATCAAATGAAAGTTAAATCTATTCAAAAAAGCTAATTTAATCAAGTGAAATTCTAGGTAATTCAAACAAATCTTTTTGAATCAAATGACTGTCAAATGCGTTCAACGATGCTAATTGAATCAAATGAGAGTCAAACATATTCAAACAAAGCTTTTTGAATCAAATGAAAGTCATATGCATTCAACAAAACTAATTGAATCAAATGAAAGTTAATGGCATTCTAACAAACGTAATTAAATCAAACGAAAGTTAATGGCATTCTAATAAACCTAATTGAATCAAATGAAAGTCAATCACATTTAAACAAAGCTAATTGAATCAAATGAAAGTTAACCACATTCAAACAAAGCATATTAAATCAAGTGAAAATCAAACACATTCAAAAAAAGCTTTTTGAATCAAAAGAAAGTCAAATGATTTCAAAAAAGTTAATTGAATCAAGTGAAAGTCAAACAAATTCAAACATAGCTTTTTGAATCAAATGATTGTCAAATGCATTCAACGATACTAATTGAATCATATGAAAGTCAAACACATTCAAAAAAATCTTTTTGAATCAAATGAAAGTCAAATGCATTCAACAGATCAAATTGAATCAATTAAAAGTCAACCACATTCAAACAAAGCTAATTAAATTCAATGGAAGGCAAACACATTTAAATAAAACTATTTGAATCAAATGAAAGTCAAACACATTCAAATAATGCTATCTGAATCAAATGAAAGTCAAATGCATTCAAAAAAGATAATTAAATCAAACAAAAGTCAAACACATTCAGACAAACTTAATTGCAATCAAATGAAAGTAAAAAACATTCAAACAAAGATAATTAAATCATATGAAAGTCAAATGCTTTGAAGAAAAGCTAATTGAATCAAGTAAAAGTCCAAAGAATTCAAAAAAAGCTTTTTGAATCAAATGATTGTAAAATGTATTCAACGAGGCTAATTGAATATTATGATAGTCAAACAAAACTTTTTGAATCAAATGAAAGTCAAATGTATTCAAAAAAGCAAATTGACTCAATTGAAAGTTAACCACATTTAAGCAAAGCAAATTGAATCAAATGAAAGTTAAACACATTTAAACAAAGCTATTTGAACCAAATGAAAGTTAAACACATTAAAGAAATGCTATTTGAATCAGATGAAAGTCAAACGCATTCAAAAAAGGTATTTAAATCAAGTGAAAGTCAAATTCATTCAAACAAAGCTATTTGAATCAAATTAAAGTCAAACACATTCAAATAAAGCTTTTTGAACTAAATGAAAGTCAAATGCATTAAACAAAGCTAATTGATTCAAATGAAAGTCAATCACATTAAACAAAGCTAATTTAATCAAATAAAAATCAAACACATTCAAACAAAGCTTTTTCAATCAAATGAATTTCAAATGCATTCAAAATAGCGATTTGAATCAAGTGAAAGTCAAACAAAGGTTTTTGAATCAAATGATTGTCAAATCCATTCAACGATGCTAATTGAATCATATGAAAGTCAAGCACATTCAAACAAATCTTTTTGAATAACCTGAAAGTCAAATGCAATTAAAAAAAAGTAATTAAATCAAGTGAAAGTCAAACACATTTAAACAAAGCTTTTTAAATCAAATGAAAGTTAAATCCATTCAAAAAAGCTAATTAATCAAGTGAAAGTCTAGGTAATTCAAACAAAGCTTTTTGAATCAAATGACTGTCAAATGCTTTCAACGATGCTAATTGAATCAAATGAGAGTCAAACACATTCAAACAAAGCTTTTTGAATCAAATGAAAGTCATATGCATTCAACAAAGCTAATTGAATCAAATGAAATTCAATGGCATTCTAACAAACCTAATTAAATCAAACTAAAGTCAATGACATTCTAACAAACCTAATTGAATCAAATGAAAGTCGACCACATTCAGACAAAACTAATTAAATCAAATGAAAGTTAACCACATTCAAACAAAGCTAATTAAATCAAGTGAAATTCAAAAACTTTCAAACAAAGCTTTTTGAATCCAAAGAAAGTCAAATGAGTTCAAAAAAGCTAATTGAATCAAGTGAAAGTCAAACAAATTCAAACATAGCTTTTTGAATAAAATGATTGTCAAATGCATTCAACGATACTAATTGAATCATATGAAAGTCAAACACATTCAAACAAATCTTTTTGAATCAAATGAAAGTCAAATGCATTCAACAAATCAAATTGAATCAATTAAAAGTCAACCACATTCAAACAAAGCTAATTAAATCCAATGGAAGGCAAACACATTCAAACAAAGCTATTTGAATCAAATGAAAGTCAAACACATTCAAACAATGCTATCTGAATCAAATGAAAGTCAAATGCATTCAAAAAAGATAATTAAATCAAACTAAAGTCAAACACATTCAGACAAAGCTAATTGCATCAAATGAAAGTCAAAAACATTCAAACAAAGCTAATTAAATCATATGGAAGTCAAATGCTTTGAAAAAAGCTAATTGAATCAAGTAAAAGTCCAAAGAATTCAAACAAAGCTTTTTGATTCAAATGATTGTCAAATGCATTCAACGAAGCTAATTGAATCATATGACAGTCAAACAAAACTTTTAAATCAAATGAAAGTCAAATGTATTCAACGAAGCAAATTGACTCAATTGAAAGTTAACCACATTCAAGCAAAGCTAATTGAATCAAATGAAAGTCTAACACATTTAAACAAAGCTATTTGAAACAAATGAAAGTCAAACACATTCAAGAAATGCTATTTGAATCAGATGAAAGTCAAATGCATTCAAAAAAGGTATTTAAATCGAGTGAAAGTCAAAATCAATCAAACAAAGCTATTTGAATCAAATTAAAGTCAAACACATTCAAACAAAGCTTTTTTAATTAAATGAAAGTCAAATGCATTAAACAAAGCTAATTGATTCAAATGAAAGTCAATCACATTCAAACAAAGCTAATTTAATCAAATAAAAATCAAACACATTCAAACAAAGCTTTTTCAATCAAATAAAATTCAAATGCATTCAAAATAGCGATTTGAATCAAGTGAAAGTCAAACAAAGCTTTTTGAATCAAATGATTGTCAAATCCATTCAACGATGCTAATTGAATCATATGAAAGTCAAGCACATTCAAACAAATCTTTTTGAATCAACTGAAAGTCAAATGCAATTAAAAAAAGTAATTAAATCAAGTGAAAGTCAAACACATTTAAACAAAGCTTTTTAAATCAAATGAAAGTTAAATCCATTCGAAAAAGCTAATTGAATCAAGTGAAAGTCTAGGTAATCAAACAAAGCTTTTTGAATTAAATGACTGTCAAATGCATTCAACGATGCTAATTGAATCAAATGAAAGTCAAACACATTCAAACAAAGCTTTTTGAATCAAATGAAAGTCATATGCATTCAACAAAGCTAATTGAATCAAATGAAATTCAATGGCATTCTAACAAACCTAATTAAATCAAACTAAAGTCAATGACATTCTAACAAACCTAATTGAATCAAATGAAAGTCAACCACATTCAGACAAAACTAATTAAATCAAATGAAAGTTAACCACATTCAAACAAAGCTAATTTAAATCAAGTGAAATTCAAAAACATTCAAACAAAGCTTTTTGAATCCAAAGAAAGTCAAATGAGTTCAAAAAAGCTAATTGAATCAAGTGAAAGTCAAACAAATTCAAACATAGCTTTTTGAATAAAATGATTGTCAAATGCATTCAACGATACTAATTGAATCATATGAAAGTCAAACACATTCAAACAAATCTTTTTGAATCAAATGAAAGTCAAATGCATGCAACAATCAAATTGAATCAATTAAAAGTCAACCACATTCAAACAAAGCTAATTAAATCCAATGGAAGGCAAACACATTCAAACAAAGCTATTTGAATCAAATTAAAGTCAAACACATTCAAACAATGCTATCTGAATCAAATGAAAGTCAAATGCATTCAAAAAAGATAATTAAATCAAACTAAAGTCAAACACATTCAGACAAAGCTAATTGCATCAAATGAAAGTCAAAAACATTCAAACAAAGCTAATTAAATCATATGAAAGTGGAATGCTTTGAAAAAAGCTAATTGAATCAAGTAAAAGTCCAAAGAATTCAAACAAAGCTTTTTGAATCAAATGATTGTCAAATGCATTCAACGAGGCTAATTGAATCATATGACATTCAAACACAACTTTTTGAATCAAATGAAAGTCAAATGCATTCAACAAAGCAAATTGACTCAATTGAAAGTTAACCACATTCAAGCAAAGCTAATTGAATCAAATGAAAGTCAAACACATTTAAACAAAGCTATTTGAACCAAATGAAAGTCAAACACATTCAAGAAATGCTATTTGAATCAGATGAAAGTCAAACGCATTCAAAAAAGATATTTAAATCAAGTGAAAGTCAAAATCATTCAAACAAAGCTATTTGAATCAAATTAAAGTCAAACACATTCAAACAAAGCTTTTTGAATTAAATGAAAGTCAAATGCATTAAAAAAAGCTAATTGATTCAAATGAAAGTCAATCACATTCAAACAAAGCTAATTTAATCAAATAAAAATCAAACACATTCAAACAAAGCTTTTTCAATCAAATGAAATTCAAATGCACTCAAAATAGCGATTTGAATCAAGTGAAAGTCAAACAAAGCTTTTTGAATCAATTGATTGTCAAATCCATTCAACGATGCTAATTGAATCATATGAAAGTCAAGCACATTCAAACAAATCTTTTTGAATCAACTGAAAGTCAAATGCAATTAAAAAAAAGTAATTAAATCAAGTGAAAGTCAAACACATTTAAACAAAGCTTTTTAAATCAAATGAAAGTTAAATCCATTCAAAAAAGCTAAATGAATCAAGTGAAAGTCTAGGTAATTCAAACAAAGCTTTTTGAATCAAATGACTGTCAAATGCGTTCAACGATGCTAATTGAATCAAATGAGAGTCAAACACATTCAAACAAAGCTAATTGAATCAAATGAAATTCAATGCATTCAACAAAGCTAATTGAATCAAATGAAAGTCAATGGCATTCTAACAAACTTAATTAAATCAAACGAAAGTCAATGACATTCTAACAAACCTAATTGAATCAAATGAAAGTCAACCACATTCAACATAGCTAATTAAATCAAATGAAAGTTAACCACATTCAAACAAGGCTAATTTAAATCAAGTTAAATTCAAACACATTCAAATAAAGCTTTTTGAATCCCAAGAAAGTCAAATGAGTTTAAAAAAGCTAATTGAATCAAGTGAAAGTCAAAACAAATTCAAACATAGCTTTTTGAATCAAATGATTGTCAAATGCATTCAACGATACTGAATTGAATCATTATGAAAGTCAAACACATTCAAACAAATCTTTTTGAATCAAATGAAAGTCAAATGCATTCAACAGAGTCAAATTTGAAATCAATTAAAAGTCTAACCACATTCAAACAAAGATAATTAAATCCAGATGGAAGGCAAAACACATTCAAACAAAGCTATTTGAATCAAATGAAAGTCAAACACATTCATTCAAACAATGCTATCTGAATCAAATTGAAAAGTTCAAATGCATTCAAAAAAAGATAATTAAATCAAACGAAAGTCAAAACACAATCAGACAAAGCTAATTGCATCAAATGAAAGTAAAAAACATTCAAACAAAGCTAATTAAATCATATGAAAGTCAAATGCTTTGAAAAAAGCTAATTGAATCAAGTAAAAGTCCAAAGAATTCAAACAAAGCTTTTTGATTCAAATGATTGTCAAATGCATTCAACGAGGCTAATTGAATCATATGACAGTCAAACAAAACTTTTTGAATCAAATGAAAGTCAAATGCATTCAACAAAGCAAATTGACTCAATTGAAAGTTAACCATATTCAAGCAAAGCTAATTGAATCAAATGAAAGTCAAACACATTTAAACAAAGCTATTTGAACCAAAGAAAGTCAAACACATTCAAGAAATGCTATTTGAATCAGATGAAAGTCAAACGCATTCAAAAAAGGTATTTAAATCAAGTGAAAGTCAAAATCATTCAAACAAAGCTATTTGAATCAAATTAAAGTCAAACACATTCAAACAAAGCTTTTTGAATTAAATGAAAGTCAAATGCATTAAACAAAGCTAATTGATTCAAATGAAAGTAATCACATTCAAACAAAGCTAATTTAATCAAATAAAAATCAAACACATTCAAACAAAGCTTTTTCAATCAAATGAAATTCAAATGCATTCAAAATAGCGATTTGAATCAAGTGAAAGTCAAACAAAGCTTTTTGAATCAAATGATTGTCAAATCCGTTCAACGATGCTAATTGAATCATATGAAAGTCAAGCACATTCAAACAAATCTTTTTGAATCAACTGAAAGTCAAATGCAATTAAAAAAATGTAATTAAATCAAGTGAAAGTCAAACACATTAAACAAAGCTTTTTAAATCAAATGAAAGTTAAATCCATTCAAAAAAGCTAATTGAATCAAGTGAAAGTCTAGGTAATTCAAACAAAGCTTTTTGAATCAAATGACTGTCAAATGCGTTCAACGATGCTAATTGAATCAAATGAGAGTCAAACACATTCAAACAAAGCTTTTTGAATCAAATGAAAGTCATATGCATTCAACAAAGCTAATTGAATCAAATGAAAGTCAATGGCATTCTAACAAACCTAATTAAATCAAACGAAAGTCAATGGCATTCTAACAAACCTAATTGAATCAAATGAAAGTCAACCACATTCAAACAAAGCTAATTGAATCAAATGAAAGTTAACCACATTCAAACAAAGCATATTAAATCAAGTGAAAATCAAACACATTCCAAAAAAGCTTTTTGAATCAAAAGAAAGTCAAATGATTTCAAAAAAGCTAATTGAATCAAGTGAAAGTCAAACAAATTCAAACATAGCTTTTTGAATCAGATGATTGACAAATGCATTCAACGATACTAATTGAATCATATGAAAGTCAAACACATTCAAAAAAATCTTTTTGAATCAAATGAAAGTCAAATGCATTCAACAGATCAAATTGAATCAATTAAAAGTCAACCACATTCAAACAAAGCTAATTAAATCCAATGGAAGGCAAACTCATTCAAACAAAGCTATTTGAATCAAATGAAAGTCAAACACATTCAAACAATGCTATCAGAATCAAATGAAAGTCAAATGCATTCAAAAAAGATAATTAAATCAAACAAAAGTCAAACACATTCAGACAAAGCTAATTGCATCAAATGAAAGTCAAAAACATTCAAACAAAGCTAATTAAATCATATGAAAGTCAAATGCTTTGAAAAAAGCTAATTGAATCAAGTAAAAGTCCAAAGAATTCAAACAAAGCTTTTTGAATCAAATGATTGTCAAATGCATTCAACGATGCTAATTGAATCATATGACAGTCAAACAAAACTTTTTGAATCAAATGAAAGTTAAATGCATTCAACAAAGCAAATTGACTCAATTGAAAGTTAACCATATTCAAGCAAAGCTAATTGAATCAAATGAAAGTCAAACACATTTAAACAAAGCTATTTGAACCAAAAGAAAGTCAAACACATTCAAGAAATGCTATTTGAATCAGATGAAAGTCAAACGCATTCAAAAAAAGGTATTTAAATCAAGTGAAAGTCAAAATCATTCAAACAAAGCTATTTAAATCAAATTAAAGTCAAACACATTCAAACAAAGCTTTTTGAATTAAATGAAAGTCAAATGCATTAAACAAAGCTAATTGATTCAAATGAAAGTCAATCACATTCAAACAAAGCTAATTTAATCAAATAAAAATCAAACACATTCAAACAAAGCTTTTTAATCAAATGAAATTCAAATGCATTCAAAATAGCGATTTGAATCAAGTGAAAGTCAAACAATGCTTTTTGAATCAAATGATTGTCAAATCCGTTCAACGATGGTAATTGAATCATATGAAAGTCAAGCACATTCAAACAAATCTTTTTGAATCAACTGAAAGTCAAATGCAATTAAAAAAAAAGTAATTAAATCAAGTGAAAGTCAAACACATTTAAACAAAGCTTTTTAAATCAAATGAAAGTTAAATCCATTCAAAAAAGCTAATTGAATCAAGTGAAAGTCTAGGTAATTCAAACAAAGCTTTTTGAATCAAATGACTGTCAAATGCGTTCAACGATGCTAATTGAATCAAATGAGAGTCAAACACATTCAAACAAAGCTAATTGAATCAAATGAAATTCAATGGCATTCTAACAAAACTAATTGAATCAAATGAAAGTCAATGACATTCTAACAAACTTAATTAAATCAAACGAAAGTCAATGACATTCTAACAAACCTAATTGAATCAAATGAAAGTCAACCACATTCAGACATAGCTAATTAAATCAAATGAAAGTTAACCACATTCAAACAAGGCTAATTTAAATCAAGTTAAATTCAAACACATTCAAATAAAGCTTTTTGAATCCCAAGAAAGTCAAATGAGTTTAAAAAAGCTAATTGAATCAAGTGAAAGTCAAACAAATTCAAACATAGCTTTTTGAATCAAATGATTGTCAAATGCATTCAACGATACTGATTGAATCATTTGAAAGTCAAACACATTCAAACAAATCTTTTTGAATCAAATGAAAGTCAAATGCATTCAACAGGTCAAATTAAATGAATTAAAAGTCAACCACATTCAAACAAAGCTAATTAAATCCAATGGAAGGCAAACACATTCAAACAAAGCTATTTGAATTAAATGAAAGTTAACCACATTCAAACAAAGCATATTAAATCAAGTGAAAATCAAACACATTCAGAAAAAGCTTTTTGAATCAAAAGAAAGTCAAATGATTTCAAAAAAGCTAATTGAATCAAGTGAAAGTCAAACAAATTCAAACATAGCTTTTTGAATCAAATGATTGTCAAATGCATTCAACGATACTAATTGAATCATATGAAAGTCAAACACATTCAAAAAAAATCTTTTTGAATCAAATGAAAGTCAAATGCATTCAACAGATCAAATTGAATCAATTAAAAGTCAACCACATTCAAACAAAGCTAATTAATTCCAATGGAAGGCAAACACATTCAAACAAAGCTATTTGAATCAAATGAAAGTCAAACACATTCAAACAATGCTATCAGAATCAAATGAAAGTCAAATGCATTCAAAAAAGATAATTAAATCAAACAAAAGTCAAACACATTCAGACAAAGCTAATTGCATCAAATGAAAGTCAAAAACATTCAAACAAAGCTAATTAAATCATATGAAAGTCAAATGCTTTGAAAAAAGCTAATTGAATCAAGTAAAAGTCCAAAGAATTCAAACAAAGCTTTTTGAATCAAATGATTGTCAAATGCATTCAACGATGCTAATTGAATCATATGACAGTCAAACAAAACTTTTTGAATCAAATGAAAGTTAAATGCATTCAACAAAGCAAATTGACTCAATTGAAAGTTAACCATATTCAAGCAAAGCTAATTGAATCAAATGAAAGTCAAACACATTTAAACAAAGCTATTTGAACCAAATGAAAGTCAAACACATTCAAGAAATGCTATTTGAATCAGATGAAAGTCAAACACATTCAAAAAAGGTATTTAAATCAAGTGAAAGTCAAAATCATTCAAACAAAGCTATTTGAATCAAATTAAAGTCAAACACATTCAAACAAAGCTTTTTGAATTAAATGAAAGTCAAATGCATTAAACAAAGCTAATTGATTCAAATGAAAGTCAATCACATTCAAACAAAGCTAATTTAATCAAATAAAAATCAAACACATTCAAACAAAGCTTTTTCAATCAAATGAAATTCAAATGCATTCAAAATAGCGATTTGAATCAAGTGAAAGTCAAACAAAGCTTTTTGAATCAAATGATTGTCAAATCCGTTCAACGATGGTAATTGAATCATATGAAAGTCAAGCACATTCAAACAAATCTTTTTGAATCAACTGAAAGTCAAATGCAATTAAAAAAAAGTAATTAAATCAAGTGAAAGTCAAACACATTAAAACAAAGCTTTTTAAATCAAATGAAAGTTAAATCCATTCAAAAAAGCTAATTGAATCAAGTGAAAGTCTAGGTAATTCAAACAAAGCTTTTAGAATCAAATGACTGTCAAATGCGTTCAACGATGCTAATTGAATCAAATGAGAGTCAAACACATTCAAACAAAGCTTTTTGAATAAAATGAAAGTCATCTGCATTCAACAAAGCTAATTGAATCAAATGAAAGTCAATGGCATTCTAACAAACCTAATTAAATCAAACGAAAGTCAATGACATTCTAACAAACCTAATTGAATAAAATGAAAGTCAACGAAATTCAAACAAAGCTAATTGAATCAAATGAAAGTTAACCACATTCAAACAAAGCATATTAAATCAAGTGAAAATCAAACACATTCAAACAAAGCTTTTTGAATCAAAAGAAAGTCAAATGATTTCAAAAAAGCTAATTGAATCAAGTGAAAGTCAAACAAATTCAAACATAGCTTTTTGAATCAAATGATTGTCAAATGCATTCAACGATACTAATTGAATCATATGAAAGTCAAACACATTCAAACAAATCTTTTTAAATCAAATGAAAGTCAAATGCATTCAACAGGTCAAATTAAATGAATTAAAAGTCAACCACATTTAAACAAAGCTAATTAAATCCAATGGAAGGCAAACACATTCAAACAAAGCTATTTGAATCAAATGAAAGTCAAACACATTCAAACAATCCTATCTGAATCAAATGAAAGTCAAATGCATTCAAAAAAGATAATTAAATCAAACAAAAGTCAAACACATTCAGACAAAGCTAATTGCATCAAATGAAAGTCAAAAACATTCAAACAAAGCTAATTAAATCATATGAAAGTCAAATGCTTTGAAAAAAGCTAATTGAATCAAGTAAAAGTCCAAATAATTCAAACAAAGATTTTTGAATCAAATGATTGTCAAATGCATTCAACGAGGCTAATTGAATCATATGACAGTCAAACAAAACTTTTTGAATCAAATGAAAGTCAAATGCATTCAACAAAGCAAGTTGACTTAATTGAAAGTTAACCACATTCAAGCAAAGCTAATTGAATCAAATGAAAGTCAAACACATTTAAACAAAGCTATTTGAACCAAATGAAAGTCAAACACATTCAACAAATGCTATTTGAATCAGATGAAAGTCAAACGCATTCAAAAAAGGTATTTAAATCAAGTGAAAGTCAAAATCATTCAAACAAAGCTATTTGAATCAAATTAAAGTCAAACACATTCAAACAAAGCTTTTTGAATTAAATGAAAGTCAAATGCATTAAACAAAGCTAATAGATTTAAATGAAAGTCAATCACATTCAAACAAAACTAATTTAATCAAATGAAAATAAAACACATTCAAACAAAGCTTTTTCAATCAAATGAAATTCAAATGCATTCAAAATAGCGATTTGAATCAAGTGAAAGTCAAACAAAGCTTTTTGAATCAAATGATTGACAAATCCATTCAACGATGCTAATTGAATCATATGAAAGGCAAGCACATTCAAACAAATCTTTTTGAAAAAACTGAAAGTCAAATGCAATTAAAAAAAAGTAATTAAATCAAGTAAAAGTCAAACACATTTAAACAAAGCTTTTTAAATCAAATGAAAGTTAAATCCATTCAAAAAAGCTAATTGAATCAAGTTAAAGTCTAGGTAATTCAAACAAAGCTTTTTGAATCAAATGACTGTCAAATGCGTTCAACAATGCTAATTGAATCAAATGAGAGTCAAACACATGCAAACAAAGCTTTTTGAATCAAATGAAAGTCATATGCAATTAACAAAGCTAATTGAATCAAATGAAAGTCAATGGCATTCTAACAAACCTAATTAAATCAAGCGAAAGTTAATGGCATTCTAACAAACCTAATTGAATCAAATGAAAGTCAACCACATTCAAACAAAGCTAATTGAATCAAATGAAAGTTAACCACATTCAAACAAAGCATATTAAATCAAGTGAAAATCAAACACATTCAAAAAAAGCTTTTTGAATCAAAAGAAAGTCAAATTATTTCAAAAAAGCTAATTGAATCAAGTGAAAGTCAAACAAATTCAAACATAGCTTTTTGAATCAAATGATTGTCAAATGCATTCAACGATACTAATTGAATCATATGAAAGTCAAACACATTCAAAAAAATCTTTTTGAATCAAATGAAAGTCAAATGCATTCAACAGATCAAATTGAATCAATTAAAAGTCAACCACATTCAAACAAAGCTAATTAAATCCAATGGAAGGCAAACACATTCAAACAAAGCTATTTGAATCAAATGAAAGTCAAACACATTCAAACAATGCTATCTGAATCAAATGAAAGTCAAATGCATTCAAAAAAGATAATTAAATCAAACAAAAGTCAAACACATTCAGACAAAGCTAATTGCATCAAATGAAAGTCAAAAACATTCAAACAAAGCTAATTAAATCATATGAAAGTCAAATGCTTTGAAAAAAGCTAATCGAATCAAGTAAAAGTCCAAAGAATTCAAACGAAGCTTTTTGAATCAAATGATTGTCAAATGCATTTAACGAGGCTAATTGAATCATATGACAGTCAAACAAAACTTTTTGAATCAAATGAAAGTTAAATGCATTCAACAAAGCAAATTGACTCAATTGAAAGTTAACCATATTCAAGCAAACTAATTGAATCAAATGAAAGTCAAACACATTTAAACAAAGCTATTTGAACCAAATGAAAGTCAAACACATTCAAGAAATGCTATTTGAATCAGATGAAAGTCAAACGCATTCAAAAAAGGTATTTAAATCAAGTGAAAGTCAAAATCATTCAAACAAAGCTATTTGAATCAAATTAAAGTCAAACACATTCAAACAAAGCTTTTTGAATTAAATGAAAGTCAAATGCATTAAACAAAGCTAATTGATTCAAATGAAAGTCAATCACATTCAAACAAAGCTAATTTAATCAAATAAAAATCAAACACATTCAAACAAAGCTTTTTCAATCAAATGAAATTCAAATGCATTCAAAATAGCGATTTGAATCAAGTGAAAGTTAAACAAAGCTTTTTGAATCAAATGATTGTCAAATCCGTTCAACGATGTTAATTGAATCATATGAAAGTCAAGCACATTCAAACAAATCTTTTTGAATCAACTGAAAGTCAAATGCAATTAAAAAAAGTAATTAAATCAAGTGAAAGTCAAACACATTTAAACAAAGCTTTTTAAATCAAATGAAAGTTAAATCCATTCAAAAAAGCTAATTGAATCAAGTGAAAGTCTAGGTAATTCAAACAAAGCTTTTTGAATCAAATGACTGTCAAATGCGTTCAACGATGCTAATTGAATCAAATGAGAGTCAAACACATTCAAACAAAGCTTTTTGAATCAAATGAAAGTCATATACATTCAACAAAGCTAATTGAATCAAATGAAAGTCAATGGCATTCTAACAAACCTAATTAAATCAAACGAAAGTCAATGGCATTCTAACAAACCTAATTGAATCAAATGAAAGTCAACCACATTCAAACAAAGCTAATTGAATCAAATGAAAGTTAACCACATTCAAACAAAGCATATTAAATCAAGTGAAAATCAAACACATTCAAACAAAGCTTTTTGAATCAAAAGAAAGTCAAATGATTTCAAAAAAGCTAATTGAATCAAGTGAAAGTCAAACAAATTCAAACATAGCTTTTTGAATCAAATGATTGTCAAATGCATTCAACGATACTAATTGAATCATATGAAAGTCAAACACATTCAAACAAATCTTTTGAATCAAATGAAAGTCAAATGCATTCAACAGGTCAAATTGAATCAATTAAAAGTCAACCACATTCAAACAAAGTTAATTAAATCCAATGGAAGGCAAACACATTCAAACATAGCTATTTGAATCAAATGAAAGTCAAACACATTCAAACAATCCTATCTGAATCAAATGAAAGTCAAATGCATTAAAAAAAGATAATTAAATCAAACAAAAGTCAAACACATTCAGACAAAGCTAATTGCATCAAATGAAAGTCAAAAACATTCAAACAAAGCTAATTAAATCATATGAAAGTCAAATGCTTTGAAAAAAGCTAATTGAATCAAGTAAAAGTCCAAATAATTCAAACAAAGCTTTTTGAATCAAATGATTGTCAAATGCATTCAACGAGGCTAATTGAATCATATGACAGTCAAACAAAACTTTTTGAATCAAATGAAAGTCAAATGCATTCAACAAAGCAAATTGACTTAATTGAAAGTTAACCACATTCAAGCAAAGCTAATTGAATCAAATGAAAGTCAAACACATTTAAACAAAGCTATTTGAACCAAATGAAAGTCAAACACATTCAAGAAATGCTATTTGAATCAGATGAAAGTCAAACGCATTCAAAAAAGGTATTTAAATCAAGTGAAAGTCAAAATCATTCAAACAAAGCTATTTAAATCAAATTAAAGTCAAACACATTCAAACAAAGCTTTTTGAATTAAATGAAAGTCAAATGCATTAAACAAAGCTAATTGATTCAAATGAATGTCAATCACATTCAAACAAAGCTAATTTAATCAAATAAAAATCAAACACATTCAAACAAAGCTTTTTCAATCAAATGAAATTCAAATGCATTCAAAATAGCGATTTGAATCAAGTGAAAGTCAAACAAAGCTTTTTGAATCAAATGATTGTCAAATCCGTTCAACGATGTTAATTGAATCATATGAAAGTCAAGCACATTCAAACAAATCTTTTTGAATCAACTGAAAGTCAAATGCAATTAAAAAAAGTAATTAAATCAAGTGAAAGTCAAACACATTTAAACAAAGCTTTTTAAATCAAATGAAAGTTAAATCCATTCAAAAAAGCTAATTGTATCAAGTGAAAGTCTAGGTAATTCAAACAAAGCTTTTTGAATCAAATGACTGTCAAATGCGTTGAACGATGCTAATTGAATCAAATGAGAGTCAAACACATTGAAACAAAGCTTTTTGAATCAAATGAAAGTCATATGCATTCAACAAAGCTAATTGAATCAAATGAAAGTCAATGGCATTCTAACAAACCTAATTAAATCAAACGAAAGTCAATGGCATTCTAACAAACCTAATTGAATCAAATGAAAGTCAACCACATTCAAACAAAGCTAATTGAATCAAATGAAAGTTAACCACATTCAAACAAAGCATATTAAATCAAGAGAAAATCAAACACATTCAAACAAAGCTTTTTGAATCAAAATAAAGTCAAATGATTTCAAAAAAGCTAATTGAATCAAGTGAAAGTCAAACAAATTCAAACATAGCTTTTTGAATCAAATGATTGTCAAATGCATTCAACGATACTAATTGAATCATATGAAAGTCAAACACATTCAAACAAATCTTTATGAATCAAATGAAAGTCAAATGCATTCAACAGGTCAAATTGAATCAATTAAAAGTCAACCACATTCTAACAAAGCTAATTAAATCCAATGGAAGGCAAACACATTCAAACAAAGCTATTTGAATCAAATGAAAGTCAAACACATTCAAACAATCCTATCTGAATCAAATGAAAGTCAAATGCATTCAAAAAAGATAATTAAATCAAACAAAAGTCAAACACATTCAGACAAAGCTAATTGCATCAAATGAAAGTCAAAAATATTCAAACAAAGCTAATTAAATCATATGAAAGTCAAATGCTTTGAAAAAAGCTAATTGAATCAAGTAAAAGTCCAAATAATTCAAACAAAGCTTTTTGAATCAAATGATTGTCAAATGCATTCAACGAGGCTAATTGAATCATATGACAGTCAAACAAAACTTTTTGAATCAAATGAAAGTCAAATGCATTCAACCTAGCAAATTGACTTAATTGAAAGTTAACCACATTCAAGCAAAGCTAATTGAATCAAATGAAAGTCAAACACATTTAAACAAAGCTATTTGAACCAAATGAAAGTCAAACACATTCAAGAAATGCTATTTGAATCAGATGAAAGTCAAACGCATTCAAAAAAGGTATTTAAATCAAGTGAAAGTCAAAATCATTCAAACAAAGCTATTTGAATCAAATTAAAGTCAAACACATTCAAACAAAGCTTTTTGAATTAAATGATGTGATTTTTAGTCCGAAAACTAAGCCTCACAAAGATATGAATCTAACCTAATTCTATACAGAAAATTCACCAAGAATTAAGCAAGAAACTTAGATTAATTAATCAAGAATCCACCTAATTAATCAACCTAGGTGATTGTTTTAACTAAAACAAACAAAACAGCAAATTGGAATCCACCAATCAAGAATTTAAGTAATCCAACTTAAACAAAAGCAATAAGAAATATTATTATGAATGTATGATTAAACTTGTATATTATTCGAAGATTACAACCCTATATTTATAAACTCAATCAATTATCCTAATCCCACTTGAATTAGAATTCTAATCCCCTAACAAAAACCCACGGATTGCATAACTTAATCAAGTTTAGATAACTTTGATTTAGTTATTTAATCCTACTTAAACTCTAACTACTCTTAAGATAAAACTTGCCTATTTTATCCTAACTCAAGCTTGCACTCCAAGCTATTATTGACGCCTACTAGACTAAAACAATTCCTAATGCAATTAGAAATCCTAAGTGCTTAAAACAAGAAAAACCCTTTCAAGTGAAAGGTAAAAACTTGTAAGCAAAAACCTAAGAAAGCTTTTAAAGAAACCTTAAAGAACTATCAAGAAGCTTCAAGAACTCCCAAGAACGCCACCATACAAAGCGTGGCTTTGTCTTGATGCCCCCGATAGTAAGTTTGACCTATTGAAGAAGCTTCCAAGTATAGATTCATGCTTTCTTGACTTTCTTGGAATAATTCTTCAACATGCTCATCGTTCACATTGATGCACGCATCATCCTCCCCTTCTTCAAAAGAATTTGCCCTCAAATCTTCAATAGCACCATCTGGCAAATACTTCACCAAATCCCCAATATTAAATGTTGCGCTTACACCATATTCTCCCGGCAATTCAAGCTTATATGCATTCTCATTGATCTTCTCAATAATCTTGAACGGCCCCTCACTTCTTGGCATCAATTTATTCTTTCGTTTGTTAGGAAATCTCTCTTTTCTCAAGTGTAGCCACACCAAGTCGCCAACTTCAAAACTTTGTGGCTTTTTGTTCTTGTTAGCTCGTGCTTTGTAGAGTTCATTGACACGTTCAATCCTAGCTCTAACTTGTGCGTGTAGCTTTATCATGTACTTGATTTTAGTCTCGGCATCCTTATGAATCACTTCCCCTTTTGGAATTTCAATTAAATCAATGGGCATTTTTGGATTGACACCATAAACAACTTCGAATGGTGTGTGTTTTGTGGCATAAGTAGGTGATCTATTGTAAGCAAACTCGGCATGAGCAAGCTTAATATCCCAATCTTTTTGTGTTTTGCTCACTAGTCCACGTAAAAGCACACCAAGAGTTCGATTTGTTACCTCCGTTTGTCCGTCCGTTTGCGGGTGATATGATGTACTAAATAACAGCTTCGTTCCCACCAACTTCCATAGTGATTTCCAAAAGAAACTCATGAACTTTGTATCACGATCACTCACAATACTGTTCGGCAACCCATGTAGTCTCACCACTTCCTTGAAATACAATTCCGCCACTTTCATAGCATCGTCCACTTTGTGACAAGGTATGAAATGAGCCATCTTGGAAAATCGATCCACTACAACCATGATTGAGTCCTTTCCTCTTTGAGTCCTTGGCAAACCAACTACAAAATCCATAGACACGTCTTCCCAAGGTGAATCTGGCACGGGCAAGGGCGTATATAAGCCTTGATGAAACGTAGCCTTGGCTTTTTGACATGTTGCACACCTAGAAACTATTGATTGTACATCCGCTAGCATTCTAGGCCAATAAAAATGCTCTTGCAGCATAGTTAATGTTTTCGTTATGCCAAAATGTCCCGCTATCCCTCCTCCATGCACTTCTCTTACTATTAATTCTCTAATAGAACACTTAGGCACGCACAAACGATTCCCCTTGAAAAGAAAACCGTCTTGTAAAACATAGGAACCTACGGCCCCCTTGGAACACTCCTCTAGGATTGTAGAGAAATCCACGTCCCCCTTATAGTACTCCTTGATTAACGCGAAACCAAGTAGTTTACAATTCAACACTCCAAGCAACGTGTGTCTTCTAGATAGTGCATCGGCCACTACATTTGCTTTCCCCTCCTTATACTTTGAAGAAAAATTGAAAGCTTGTAGAAACTCTACCCATTTAGCATGTCTAGGGTTCAATTTTTGTTGACCATGAATGTACTTCAAAGCTTCGTGATCACTATGCAACACAAAGTGATTTGGGCGCAAATAGTGACTCCAATGGTCCAATGCTCGCACAATAGCATAGAACTCCTTGTCATAGGTAGAATAGTTCAATCTAGCACCGTTTAATTTCTCACTAAAATAGGCAATAGGGCGCTTCTTTTGAACCAAAACGGCACCAATCCCTACACCACTAGCGTCGGTCTCTACCTCAAATGGTTGTGAAAAATCCGGCAATGCAAGTACGGGTGCTTCACATAGCTTCCTTTTGACCAAATCAAATGCACGTTGGGCTTCCTTGGTCCACTCGAATTTTCCCTTGTCTTTCTTCAAGCATTCAGTCATAGGTGCAACTATCGTGGAAAAATTCTTCACAAATCTTCTATAAAACGACGCTAGACCATGAAACGATCTAACTTCACTCACATTGGTAGGTACGGGCCAAGTCTTGATAGCTTCAACCTTGGATTGATCCACGGACACACCATCTTTGGATACTACATACCCTAGAAACGTCACGCTAGGAACAAGAAAATAACATTTTTCCAATTTTGCGTACAACTTCTTCTCCCTAAGAACCTCCAAAACGCTTCTCAAATGCATTAGATGATCATTGAAATTTTCAGAATAAATTAATATGTCATCCAAGTAAACAACTACGAACCTTCCAAGAAATGGTTTCAACACCTCGTTCATCAATCTCATAAATGTACTGGGCGCATTGGTTAGACCAAAAGGCATGACCAACCACTCATACAACCCCACTTTAGTCTTGAAAGCCGTCTTCCATTCATCTCCTTCCCTCATGCGTATTTGATGATAGCCACTCATAAGATCAATCTTGGAAAATAGCTTTGAACCATGCAATTCGTCTAACAAATCATCAAGTCTAGGTATAGGAAATCTATACTTGATGGTTATGTTGTTCACACTCCTACTATCAATGCACATGCGCCAACTCCCATCTTTTTTTGGAACTAACAATGTAGGCACGGCACATGGGCTCATACTCTCTTTCACGTAGCCTCTTTGCATCAATTCCTCTATTTGACGTTGCATTTCCTTTGTTTCTTCCGGATTACTTCTATATGCTGCCTTGTTAGGTAGTGGAGCTCCCGGAATAAGATCAATTTGATGTTCAATACCACGAATTGGTGGTAATCCCGGTGGTAATTCACTAGGAAAAACATCACAATACTCTTGCAATACTACTTCTAATTCCACGGGCCTCTTTTCTTGTTTACTTTCATTCACTTGCACATTGTTAGCCACCATAATATATACTATATTGTTGTTGTTGATCTCTTTCTCCAACTCCTTTTCCCCAATTAAATATGCACCTTTTGAACTAGGGTTAATTCTATGATCAACAAGTGGTTTCAATGCATATGATTTTTCCCCCTTTCCTTTTCGAATTATATACACATTTGTCCTACCATTAAACTTGACAAATCTATCATATTGCCATGGTCTACCCAATAAGATATGACAAGCATCCATAGGGCATACATCACATAAAAACTTTATCATGATATTTGCCAATTGAAAAGGTGATTAGGGCTCGTTTCGTTACCTTCACGTCACTAGCATCATTGAGCCAATGTAGCTTGTAAGGTTTTGGGTGATCGGTTGTAGGCCACTCTAATTTGTTGATCAAAGTTGTAGACACCACATTTGTGCAACTTCCCGAGTCTATTATTACGTCACACAATCGATCTTCCACCTTGCACCTTGTTAAAAAGATTTTCTCTCTTTGATTCTCTTCAACGGGCATAGGTTTAGAGTGAAGAGCTCTCCTTAGAACCAAGCTCTTTCCTTGCGTTTCACCATCAACCTCTTCGGCACTACCCTCCTCTTCTTCAAAATCACGTTCTTTCTCGACCACAACCTCCATGTCACTATTTCCCTCGCACCTAGCTTTCTCTTCTTCCCATTCTTGAGCCGTCATAGTGCGTTTTGAGTAGCAATTGCTTGCTATGTGGCCAACACTCCCACATTTGAAACATTTTCTATCTTCGGTCACCTTCTTGCTAGCTTCGTTTCTGGGTTTGTTATCTTTAGCATACGGATTAGAAGAAGTCCTATCAAAGGTAGGCTTGTCACTAGCCTTTGTGAACGTGCGTGTGAACGGTTTCACACTTGAGGTCTTCTTGGCCTTGAATTGTCTTTCAACCTTAATGGCCGCCTTGCATACTTCTTCAAACGAATAGTATTCGTGCAATTCAATCTTCTCTTGAACATTTTCGTTCAAACCTGCAATAAAACGTGCTATTTTGTGCCCTAGAATTTCTTCTAAATCACACAATAAACATAGTTTCTCAAACTCACACAAATAAGCCTCCACGGATTGATTTCCTTGCTTAAAAGTCTGCATCTTGAGATACACTTCTTGCACGTACTCATGGGGCACAAATTGACGCTTCATATATTTCTGCAATTGTGTCCAAGTAGTGATCTTGGATCGTCCCTCCTTGCGTCTCTTTTTCTTGAGATTATCATACCATAAACTCGCATAACCTGTGAGTTTTAATTCAGCAAGTTTGCACCTCTTTCGTTCATCATACTCCTTGTAATCAAAGAGTGTTTCGGCTCTTCTAACCCACTCAAAATATTTTTCGGGGTCTAGCATACTACCATTGAATTCCGGAAAATCTAACCTTATATTTCGGTCATCATCTTTGGCCTTGTTCTTCCGTCTATGCCTTCTAGGTTCATCACTCGAAGATGAATCTTTATGGCGTGATCTACTTGCTTTTCTCCTTTCATATTCGTCTTCACTTGAACTAGAAATTGCAACTGATTTGTTCTTCCTTGAAGATGAAGTTTTGTCACGTTCGTCAAGCCTAGCCAATACTTCTTGCAATTGTTGTGACAATCGCTCTATTTGACGATCCCTCCGCAAGTTATGCGCTTGATCAAGGTTCAAAACCCCTTGGAATCCCTGGGATTTCTTCGTCACTCATTGCTCCTACACAAACCAGGTTTAGTTTATGCAAAATCTTGATTAAAAAGATTGAATCTTGATTGATTCTTGAAGCAAATAGAACCGTTCTCCAGATCGCAACTTTGTGTAACACTCTCAAAAGTTTGAGGTTGCACAGACTTCGTTACGCGTCCAATTGACACGAAATTTTGACACAATGTTGATCTACGTTTTCTGAATCTTGCCACAAAATTTCAGCCAAAAATTCCAAGCCTAACGTCACCAGTTTAAATTCTACCGAAACTGTGCTCTGATACCAAGATGATGTGATTTTTAGTCCGAAAACTAAGCCTCACAAAGATATGAATCTAACCTAATTCTATACAGAAAAATTCACCAAGAATTAAGCAAGAAACTTAGATTAATTAATCAAGAATCCACCTAATTAATCAACCTAGGTGATTGTTTTAACTAAAACAAACAAAACAGCAAATTGGAATCCACCAATCAAGAATTTAAGTAATCCAACTTAAACAAAAAGCAATAAGAAATATTATTATGAATGTATGATTAAACTTGTATATTATTCGAAGATTACAACCCTATATTTATAAAACTCAATCAATTATCCTAATCCCACTTGAATTAGAATTCTAATCCCCTAACAAAAAACCCACGGATTGCATAACTTAATCAAGTTTAGATAACTTTGATTTAGTTATTTAATCCTACTTAAACTCTAACTACTCTTAAGATAAAACTTGCCTATTTTATCCTAACTCAAGCTTGCACTCCAAGCTATTATTGACGCCTACTAGACTAAAACAATTCCTAATGCAATTAGAAATCCTAAGTGCTTAAAACAAGAAAAACCCTTTCAAGTGAAAGGTAAAAACTTGTAAGCAAAAACCTAAGAAAAGCTTTTAAAGAAACCTTAAAGAACTATCAAGAAGCTTCAAGAACTCCCAAGAACGCCACCATACAAAGCGTGGCTTTGTCTTGATGCCCCCGATAGTAAGTTTGACCTATTGAAGAAGCTTCCAAGTATAGATTCATGCTTTCTTGACTTTCTTGGAATAATTCTTCAACATGCTCATCGTTCACA
>NW_018742803.1:0-61086 GCF_001683475.1 Chenopodium quinoa
AAAGCTATTGAATGTCAAATACATTCTACAAAGCTAATTGAATCAAATGAAAGTCAAACACATTAAAATAAAGCTATTTAACAAAGTCAAATACATTCTACAAAAGCTAATTGAATCAAATGAAGTCAAACACATTCAAAACAAAGCTAATTAAATCAAATAAAAGTCAAATACATTCTACAAAGCTAATTGAATCATAAAAAAGTCAAATAATTCAAAAAAAGCTAATTGAATCAAATGGAAGTCAAATACATTCCACAAAGCTAATGGAATTAAATTAAAGTACACACATTCAAAACAAGATAATTAAATTTAATGAAAGTCAAATACATTCTACTAAGCTAATTGAATCAAATGAAAGTCAAACACGTTCAAACAAAGCTATTTGAATCAAATGACAATCATTTACATTCTACAAAGCTAATTGTATCAAATGAAAGTCAAACACATTCAAACAAAGCTATTTGAATCAAATGAAAGTGAAATGCATTCTACAAAGCTAATTGAATCAAATGAAAGTCAAACACATTCAAATAAAGCTATTTGAATCAAATGAAAGTCAAATACATTCTAAAAAGCTAATTGAATCAAATGAAAGTCAACACATTCAAACAAAGCTAATTAATCAAATAAAAGTCAAATACATTCTACAAAGCTAATTGAATCATATAAAAGTCAAATACATTAAAACAAAGCTAATTAAATCAAATAAAAGTCAAATACATTCTACAAAGCTAATTGAATTAAATTAAAGTCAAACACATTCAAACAAAGCTATTTGAATCAAATGAAAGTCAAACACATTCAAACAAAGCTATTTGAATCAAATGAGAGTAAAATACATTAAAACAAAGCTAATTTAAATCAAATAAAAGTCTAATACATTCTACAAAGCTAATTGAATTAAATTAAAGTCAATCACATTCAAACAAAGCTAATTGAATCAAATGAAAGTCAAAACACATTCAAACAAAGATTTCAAATCAAATGAAAGTCAAATACATTCTACAAAGCTCATTGAATCAAATGAAAGTCAAACACATTCAAACAAAGCTATTTTAATAAAATGAATGTCAAATACATTCTACAAAGCTAATTGAATCAAATGAAAGTCAAACACATTAAAATAAAGCTATTTGAATCAAATCAAAGTCAAATACATTCTACAAAGCTAATTGAATCAAATGAAAGTCAAACACATTCAAACAAAGCTAATTAAATCAAATGAAAGTCAAATACATTCTACAAAGCTAATTGAATCATATAAAAGTCAAATACATTCAAACAAAGCTAATTGAATCAAATGGAAGTCAAATACATTCCACAAAGCTAATGGAATTAAATTAAAGTCAACACATTCAAAACAAGCTAATTAAATTTAATGAAAGTCAAATACATTCTACTAAGCTAATTGAATCAAATGAAAGTCAAATACATTCAAACAAAGCTATTTGAATCAAATGACAATCATTTACATTCTACAAAGCTAATTGTATCAAATGAAAGTCAAACACATTCAAGCAAAGCTATTTGAATCAAATGAAAGTGAAATGCATTCTACAAAGCTAATTGAATCAAATGAAAGTTAAACACATTCAAATAAAGCTATTTGAATCAAATGAAAGTCAAATACATTCAACAAAGCTAATTGAATCAAATGAAAATCAAACACATTCAAAAAAAGCTAATTAAATCAAATAAAAGTCAAATACATTCTACAAAGCTAATTGAATCATATAAAAGTCAAATACATTCAAACAAAGCTAATTGAATCAAATGGAAGTCAAATACATTCTACAAAGCTAATTGAATCAAATGAAAGTCAAACACATTCAAACAAAGCTATTTGAATTAAATGAGAGTCAAATACATTAAAACAAAGCTAATTAAATCAAATAAAAGTCAAATACATTCTACAAAGCTAATTGAATCATATAAAAGTCAAATACATTCAAACAAAGCTAATTGAATCAAATGGAAGTCAAATACATTCCACAAAGCTAATGGAATTAAATTAAAGTCAACACATTCAAAACAAGCTAATTAAATTTAATGAAAGTCAAATACATTCTACTAAGCTAATTGAATCAAATGAAAGTCAAAACAGATTCAAACAAAGCTATTTGAATCAAATGACAATCATTTACATTCTACAAAGCTAATTGTATCAAATGAAAGTCAAACACATTCAAACAAAGCTATTTGAATCAAATGAAAGTGAAATGCATTTTACAAAGCTAATTGATCAAATGAAAGTCAAACACATTCAAATAAAGCTATTTGAATCAAATGAAAGTCAAATACATTCAACAAAGCTAATTGAATCAAATTAAAGTCAAACACATTCAAACAAAGCTAATTAAATCAAATAAAAGTCAAATACATTCTACAAAGCTAATTGAATCATATAAAAGTCTAATACATTCAAACAAAGCTAATTGAATCAAATGGAAGTCAAATACATTCTACAAAACTAATTGAATCAAATGAAAGTCAAACACATTCAAACAAAGCTATTTGAATCAAATGAAAGTGAAATGCATTCTACAAAGCTAATTGAATCAAATGAAAGTCAAACACATTCAAATAAAGCTATTTGAATCAAATGAAAGTCAAATACATTCTACAAAGCTAATTGAATCATATAAAAGTCAAATACATTCAAACAAAGCTAATTGAATCAAATGGAACTCAAATACATTCTATAAAGCTAATTGAATCAAATGAAAGTCAAACACATTCAAACAAAGCTATTTGAATCAAATGAGAGTCAAATACATTAAAACAAAGCTAATTAAATCATATAAAAGTCAAATACATTCTACAAAGCTAATTGAATTAAATTAAAGTCAAACACATTCAAACAAAGCTATTTGAATCAAATGAAAGTCAAACACATTCAAACAAAGCTATTTGAATCAAATGAGAGTCAAATACATTAAAACAAAGCTAATTAAATCAAATGAAAGTCAAACACATTCAAACAAAGCTAATTAAATCAAATAAAAGTCAAATACATTCTACAAAGCTAATTGAATCATATAAAAGTCAAATACATTCAAACAAAGCTAATTGAATCAAATGAAAGTCAAATACATTCTACAAAGCTAATGGAATTAAATTGAAGTCAAACACATTCAAAACAAGCTAATTGAATTTAACGAAAGTCAAACACATTCAAATAAAGCTTTCGAATCAAGTGAAAGTCAAATACATTCTACAAAGCTAATTGAAACAAATGAAAGTCAAACACATTCAAACAAAGCTATTTGAATCAAATGAAAGTCAAATACATTCTACTAAGCTAATTGAATCAAATGAAAGTCAAACACATTCAAACAAAGATATTTGAATTAAATGACAGTCATTTACATTCTACAAAGCTAATTGTTTCAAATGAAAGTCGAACACATTCAAATAAAGCTATTTGAATCAAATGAAAGTGAAATGCATTCTACAAAGCTAATTGAATCAAATGAAAGTCAAACACATTCAAATAAAGCTATTTGAATCAAATGAAAGTCAAATACATTCTACAAAGCTAATTGAATCAAATGAAAGTCAAACACATTCAAACAAAGCTAATTAAATCAAATAAAAGTCAAATACATTCTACAAAGCTAATTGAATCAAATGAAAGTCAAACACATTCAAACAAAGCTATTTGAATCAAATGAGAGTCAAATACATTTAAACAAAGCTAATTAAATCATATAAAAGTCAAATACATTCTACAAAGCTAATTGAATTAAATTAAAGTCAAACACATTCAAACAAAGCTATTTGAATCAAATGAAAGTCAAACACATTCAAACAAAGCTATTTGAATCAAATGAGAGTCAAATACATTAAAACAAAGCTAATTAAATCAAATAAAAGTCTAATACATTCTACAAAGCTAATTGAATTAAATTAAAGTCAAACACATTCAAACAAAGCTAATTGAATCAAATGAAAGTCAAACACATTCAAACAAAGATTTCGAATCAAATGAAAGTCAAATACATTCTACAAAGCTCATTGAATCAAATGAAAGTCAAACACATTCAAACAAAGCTATTTTAATAAAATGAATGTCAAATACATTCTACAAAGCTAATTGAATCAAATGAAAGTCAAACACATTCAAATAAAGCTATTTGAATCAAATGAAAGTCAAATACACTCTACAAAGCTAATTGAATCAAATGAAAGTCAAACACATTCAAACAAAGCTAATTAAATCAAATAAAAGTCAAATACATTCTACAAAGCTAATTGAATCATATAAAAGTCAAATACATTCAAACAAAGCTAATGGAATCAAATGGAAGTCAAATACATTCTACAAAGCTAATGGAATTAAATTAAAGTCAAACACATTCAAAACAAGCTAATTGAATTTAACGAAAGTCAAACACATTCAAATAAAGCTTTCGAATCAAGTGAAAGTCAAATACATTCTACAAAGCTAATTGAAACAAATGAAAGTCAAACACATTCAAACAAAGCTATTTGAATCAAATGAATGTCAAATACATTCTACTAAGCTAATTGAATCAAATGAAAGTCAAACACATTCAAACAAAGCTATTTGAATCAAATGACATTCATTTACATTCTACAAAGCTAATTGTATCAAATGAAAGTCAAACACATTCAAACAAAGCTATTTGTATCAAATGAAAGTGAAATGCATTCTACAAAGCTAATTGAATCAAATGAAAGTCAAACACATTCAAATAAAGCTATTTGAATCAAATGAAAGTCAAATACATTCTACAAAGCTAATTGAATCAAATGAAAGTCAAGCACATTCAAACAAAGCTAATTAAATCAAATAAAAGTCAAATACATTCTACAAAGCTAATTGAATCATATAAAAGTCAAATACATTCAAACAAAGCTAATTGAATCAAATGGAAGTCAAATACATTCTACAAAGCTAATTGAAACAAATGAAAGTCAAACACATTCAACCAAAGCTATTTGAATCAAATGAGAGTCAAATACATTAAAACAAAGCTAATTAAATCAAATAAAAGTCTAATACATTCTACAAAGCTAATTGAATTTAACGAAAGTCAAACACATTCAAACAAAGCTATTTGAATCAAATGAAAGTCAAATACATTCTACTAAGCTAATTGAATCAAATTAAAGTTAAACACATTCAAACAAAGCTATTTGAATCAAATGACAGTCAAATACATTCTACAAAACTAATTGTATCAAATGAAAGTCAAACACATTCAAACAAAGCTATTTGAATCAAATGAAAGTGAAATGCATTCTACAAAGCTAATTGAATCAAATGAAAGTGAAACACATTCAAACAAAGCTAATTGAATCAAATGAAAGTCAAACACATTCAAATAAAGCTATTTGAATCAAATGAAAGTCAAATACGTTCTACAAAGCTAATTGTATCAAATGAAAGTCAAACGCAATCAAATAAAGCTATTTGAGTCAAATGAAAGTCAAACACATTCAAACAAAGCTATTTAAATCAAATGAAAGTCAAACACATTCAAACAAAGCTATTTTAATCGAATGAAAGTCAATTACATTCTACAAAGCTAATTGAAACAAATGAAAGTCAAACACATTCAAACAAAGCTAATTGAATCTTATAAAATTCAAATACATTCAAACAAAGCTATTTGAATCAAATGAGAGTCAAATATATTAAAACAAAGCTAATTAAATCAAAAAAAAGTCTAATACATTCTACAAAGCTAATTGAATTAAATTAAAGTCAAACACATTCAAACAAAGCTAATTGAATCAAATGAAAGTCAAACACATTCAAACAAAGATTTCGAATCAAATGAAAGTCAAATACATTCTACAAAGCTCATTGAATCAAATGAAAGTCAAACACATTCAAACAAAGCTATTTTAATAAAATGAGAGTAAAATACATTAAAACAAAGCTAATTAAATCAAATAAAAGTCTAATACATTCTACAAAGCTAATTGAATTAAATTAAAGTCAATCACATTCAAACAAAGCTAATTGAATCAAATGAAAGTCAAACACAATTAAACAAAGATTTCGAATCAAATGAAAGTCAAATACATTCTACAAAGCTGATTGAATCAAATGAAAGTCAAACACATTCAAACAAAGCTATTTTAATAAAATGAATGACAAATACATTCTACAAAGCTAATTGAATCAAATGAAAGTCAAACACATTAAAATAAAGCTATTTGAATCAAATCAAAGTCAAATACATTCTACAAAGCTAATTGAATCAAATGAAAGTCAAACACATTCAAACAAAGCTAATTAAATGAAATAAAAGTCAAATACATTCTACAAAGCTAATTGAATCATATAAAAGTCAAATACATTCAAACAAAGCTAATTGAATCAAATGGAAGTCAAATACATTCCACAAAGCTAATGGAATTAAATTAAAGTCAAACACATTCAAAACAAGATAATTAAATTTAATGAAAGTCAAATACATTCTACTAAGCTAATTGAATCAAATGAAAGTCGAACACATTCAAACAAAGCTATTTGAATCAAATGACAGTCATTTACATTCTACAAAGCTAATTGTATCAAATGAAAGTCAAACACATTCAAACAAAGCTATTTGAATCAAATGAAAGTGAAATGCATTCTACAAAGCTAATTGAATCAAATGAAAGTGAAACACATTCAAACAAAGCTAATTGAATCAAATGAAAGTCAAACACATTCAAATAAAGCTATTTGAATCAAATGAAAGTCAAATACGTTCCACAAAGCTAATTGTATCAAATGAAAGTCAAACGCAATCAAATAAAGGTATTTGAGTCAAATGAAAGTCAAACACATTCAAACAAAGTTGTTTAAATTAAATGAAAGTGAAATGTATTCTTCAAAGCTAGTTGAATCAAATGAAAGTTAAACGCATTCAAACAAAGCTATTTGAATCAAATGAAAGTCAAACACATTCAAACATAGTTATTTAAATTAAATGAAAGTGAAATGCATTCTACAAAATTATTTGAATCAAATGAAAGTCAAACACATTCAAACAAAGCTAATTGCATCAAATGAAAGTCAAGCACATTCAAACAAAGCTATTTTAATCGAATGAAAGTCAATTACATTCTACAAAGCTAATTGAATCAAATGAAAGTCAAACACATTCAAACAAAGCTAATTAAATCAAATGAAAGTCAAACACATTCAAACAAAGATTTCGAATCAAATGAAAGTCAAATACATTCTACAAAGCTCATTGAATCAAATGAAAGTCAAACACATTCAAACAAAGCTATTTTAATAAAATGAATGTCAAATACATTCTACAAAGCCAATTGAATCAAATGAAAGTCAAACACATTCAAATAAAGCTATTTGAATCAAATGAAAGTCAAATACATTCTACAAAGCTAATTGAATCAAATGAAAGTCAAACACATTCAAACAAAGCTAATTAAATCAAATAAAAGTCAAATACATTCTACAAAGCTAATTGAATCATATAAAATTCAAATACATTCAAATAAAGCTAATTGAATCAAATGGAAGTCAAGTACATTCTACAAAGCTAATGGAATTAAATTAAACTCAAACACATTCAAAACAAGCTAATTGAATTTAACCAAAGTCAAACACATTCAAATAAAGCTTTCGAATCAAGTGAAAGTCAAATACATTATACAAAGCTAATTGAAACAAATAAAAGTCAAACACATTCAAACAAAGCTATTTGAATCAAATGAAAGTCAAATACATTCTACAAAGCTAATTGAATCAAATGAAAGTCAAACACATTCAAACAAAGCCTTTTAAATCAAATGAAAGTCAAATACATTCAAAAAAAGCTTTTTAATTTAAATGAAAGTCAAACACATTCAAACAAAGCTATATAAATCAAATGAAAGTAAAATGCATTCTACAAAGCAAATTGATCTAAATGAAATTCAAACACATTCAAATAAAGCTATTTGAATCAAATGACAGTCAAACACATTATACAAAGCTAATTGAATCAATTGAAAGTCAAACACATTCAAACAAAGCTATTTGAATCAAATGAAAGTCAAATACATTCTACAAAGCTAATTGAATCAAATGAAAGTCAAACACATTCAAACAAAGCTAATTGAATTAAATGAAAGTCAAAGACATTCAAACAAAGCTAATTGAATCAAATGAAAGTCAAACACATTCAAACAAAGCTATTTTAATTAAATGAATGTCAAATACATTCTACAAAGCTAATTGAGTCAAATGAAAGTCAAACACATTCAAACAAAGCTATTTGAAGAAAATGAAAGTCAAATACATTCTACAATGCAAATTGAAACAAACGAAAGTCAAACACAGTCAAACAAAGTTATTTGACTCAAATGAAAGTCAAATACATTCTACAAAGCTAATTGAATCAAATGAAAGTCAAACACATTCAAACAAAGCTATTTGAATCAAATGAAAGTCAAACACATTCAAAGAAAGATTTTGAATCAAATGAAAGTCAAATACATTCTACAAAGTTAATTGAATCAAATGAAAGTCAAACACATTCAAATAAAGCTATTTGAATCAAATGAAAGTGAAATACGTTCTACAAAGCTAATTGTATCAAATGAAAGTCAAACGCAATGAAATAAAGCTATTTGAGTCAAATGAAAGTCAAACACATTCAAACAAAGTTGTTTAAATTAAATGAAAGTGAAATGTATTCTTCAAAGCTAATTGAATCAAATGAAAGTTAAACGCATTCAAACAAAGCTATTTGAATCAAATGAAAGTCAAACACATTCTAAAAAGCTAATTGAATCAAATGAAAGTCAAATACATTCAACCAAGCTAATTGAATGAAATGAAAGTCAAACACATTCAAACAAAGCTAATTGAATCAAATGAAAGTCAAGCACATTCAAACAAAGCTATTTTAATCGAATGAAAGTCAATTACATTCTACAAAGCTAATTGAATCAAATGAAAGTCAAACTCATTCAAACAAAGCTATTTGAATCAAATGAAAGTCAAACACATTCAAACAAAGCTATTTGAATCAAATGAGAGTCAAATACATTAAAACAAAGCTAATTAAATCAAATAAAAGTCTAATACATTCTACAAAGCTAATTGAATTAAATTAAAGTCAAACACATTCAAACAAAGCTAATTGAATCAAATAAAAGTCAAACACATTCAAACAAAGATTTCGAATCAAATGAAAGTTAAATACATTCTACAAAGCTAATTGAATCAAATAAAAGTCAAACACATTCAAATAAAGCTATTTCAATCAAATGAAAGTCAAATACATTCTACAAAGCTAATTGAATCAAATGAAAGTCAAACACATTCAAACAAAGCTATTTGAATCAAATGAGAGTCAAATAAATTTAAACAAAGCTAATTAAATCAAATAAAAGTAAAATACATTCTACAAAGCTAATTCAATCAAATGAAAGTCAAACACATTCAAACAAAGCCTTTTAAATCAAATGAAAGTCAAACACATTCAAAAAAAGCTTTTTAATTTAAATGAACGTCAAACACATTTCAACAAAGCTATATAAATCAAATGAAAGTGAAATGCATTCTATAAAGAAAATTGAATTAAATGAAATTCAAACACATTCAAACAAAGCTATTTAAATCAAATGACAGTAAAATACATTCTACAAAGCTAATTGAATCAAATGAAAGTCAAACACATTCAAACAAAGCTATTTGAATCAAATGAAAGTCAAACACATTCAAACAAAGCTATTTGAATCAAATGAGAGTCAAATACATTAAAACAAAGCTAATTAAATCAAATAATAGTCTAATACATTCTACAAAGCTAATTGAATTAAATTAAAGTCAAACACATTCAAACAAAGCTAATTGAATCAAATAAAAGTCAAACACATTCAAACAAAGATTTCGAATCAAATGAAAGTTAAATACATTCTACAAAGCTAATTGAATCAAATAAAAGTCAAACACATTCAAATAAAGCTATTTCAATCAAATGAAAGTCAAATACATTCTACAAAGCTAATTGAATCAAATGAAAGTCAAACACATTCAAACAAAGCTATTTGAATCAAATGAGAGTCAAATAAATTTAAACAAAGCGAATTAAATCAAATAAAAGTAAAATACATTCTACAAAGCTAATTCAATCAAATGAAAGTCAAACACATTCAAACAAAGCCTTTTAAATCAAATGAAAGTCAAACACATTCAAAAAAAGCTTTTTAATTTAAATGAACGTCAAACACATTTCAACAAAGCTATATAAATCAAATGAAAGTGAAATGCATTCTATAAAGAAAATTGAATTAAATGAAATTCAAACACATTCAAACAAAGCTATTTAAATCAAATGATAGTAAAATACATTCAAACAAAGCTAATTGAATCAAATGAAAGTCAAACACATTCAAACAAAGCTATTTTAATTAAATGAATGTCAAATACATTCTACAAAGCTAATTGAATCAAATGAAAGTCAAACACATTCAAACAAAGCTAATTAAATCAAATAAAAGTCAAATACATTCTACAACGCTAATTGAATCATATAAAATTCAAATACATTCAAATAAAGCTAATTGAATGAAATGGAAGTCAAGTACATTCTACAAAGCTAATGGAATTAAATTAAACTCAAACACATTCAAAACAAGCTAATTGAATTTAACCAAAGTCAAACACATTCAAATAAAGCTTTCGAATCAAGTGAAAGTCAAATACATTATACAAAGCTAATTGAAACAAATAAAAGTCAAACACATTCAAACAAAGCTATTTGAATCAAATGAAAGTCAAATACATTCTACAAAGCTAATTGAATCAAATGAAAGTCAAACACATTCAAACAAAGCCTTTTAAATCAAATGAAAGTCAAACACATTCAAAAAAAGCTTTTTAATTTAAATGAAAGTCAAACACATTCAAACAAAGCTATATAAATCAAATGAAAGTAAAATGCATTCTACAAAGCAAATTGATCTAAATGAAATTCAAACACATTCAAATAAAGCTATTTGAATCAAATGACAGTCAAACACATTATACAAAGCTAATTGAATCAATTGAAAGTCAAACACATTCAAACAAAGCTATTTGAATCAAATGAAAGTCAAATACATTCTACAAAGCTAATTGAATCAAATGAAAGTCAAACACATTCAAACAAAGCTAATTGAATCAAATGAAAGTCAAAGACATTCAAACAAAGCTAATTGAATCAAATGAAAGTCAAACACATTCAAACAAAGCTATTTTAATTAAATGAATGTCAAATACATTCTACAAAGCTAATTGAATCAAATGAAAGTCAAACACATTCAAACAAAGCTATTTGAAGAAAATGAAAGTCAAATACATTCTACAATGCAAATTGAAACAAACGAAAGTCAAACACAGTCAAACAAAGTTATTTGACTCAAATGAAAGTCAAATACATTCTACAAAGCTAATTGAATCAAATGAAAGTCAAAAACATTCAAACAAAGCTATTTGAATCAAATGAAAGTCAAACACATTCAAAGAAAGATTTTGAATCAAATGAAAGTCAAATACATTCTACAAAGTTAATTGAATCAAATGAAAGTCAAACACATTCAAATAAAGCTATTTGAATCAAATGAAAGTGAAATACGTTCTACAAAGCTAATTGTATCAAATGAAAGTCAAACGCAATGAAATAAAGCTATTTGAGTCAAATGAAAGTCAAACACATTCAAACAAAGTTGTTTAAATTAAATGAAAGTGAAATGTATTCTTCAAAGCTAATTGAATCAAATGAAAGTTAAACGCATTCAAACAAAGCTATTTGAACCAAATGAAAGTCAAACACATTCTAAAAAGCTAATTGAATCAAATGAAAGTCAAATACATTCAACCAAGCTAATTGAATGAAATGAAAGTCAAACACATTCAAACAAAGCTAATTGAATCAAATGAAAGTCAAGCACATTCAAACAAAGCTATTTTGAATCAAATGAAAGTCAATTACATTCTACAAAGCTAATTGAATCAAATGAAAGTCAAACTCATTCAAACAAAGCTATTTGAATCAAATGAAAGTCAAACACATTCAAACAAAGCTATTTGAATCAAATGAGAGTCAAATACATTAAAACAAAGCTAATTAAATCAAATAAAAGTCTAATACATTCTACAAAGCTAATTGAATTAAATTAAAGTCAAACACATTCAAACAAAGCTAATTGAATCAAATAAAAGTCAAACACATTCAAACAAAGATTTCGAATCAAATGAAAGTTAAATACATTCTACAAAGCTAATTGAATCAAATAAAAGTCAAACACATTCAAATAAAGCTATTGGTGTGCCTCAGTCGTATGCAACCAAAAATATCACAACTAAGCTAACTGCAAATAAACGTAGTTAGGGAAGTCGAGTTCGAATCCACAGGGAAAAAGGGACTAATAACTGGAAACCTAAGTGGAAATACTCTAGGACGGTAGTAACCTAAGTAACGAGGGGGGTTTTCACGAGCAATGATGATAAATGAACTAAGTAAGAACAACGAACGTAATGAATAGGTAATCAATGAGAAGAACGGTCTTGGTTATGCGAAATCCACTAATGAACATACAAATTGATCATAGAAGTCTCCTCAATCAAGCTCTATTGAACACCTTGTTGTAGAATTCCTAGATTCTAAATTCTCATAAATAGTTAGAAATAGCAAAGCGCTCCTTTCTAACCCTTTCCAATGCACAATTCAAGACAAGCGCTCTAAATTATCCACAAGAAGAAAATAAACGGAGAAATCAACAAGGATTGAATAAATTAACACAAGCGGTCTAATTTCTTCAATAATATTATTCCCTCTTCAAGTTATCAACCAAAAGCATGCATCAATAACCTAAAGTTGCTACTTTGGAAAGATTAATTAGATGCAAGCGAATCCAATAATTCTAACCTAGCAATTGATTAAAGCAAATCATGAAATTAATTCAAGGAACAATATATATTCAATAGATATTAAGAGAAGAAAGATCTCACAATTCGTAGCTAAAAGCTTCAATCTTTAACCAAGAATCCGGAAGATTAAGCTTCCATGGATTCTAATTCCAAAACAAAGAATTCTGAAAATTCCAAGAAAACCCTAGAAAGCTTTTTTTTCTCAAAACTTAATTCTCCTTTTCTTCTTTTTCAAACTTAATTAAAACTAAGCTATTTATATGTTTCTATATTTTAATAACATAACACAATAATAATAATAAAATAATATCCAAAACACGAGCCAAAACAAAGCCAAATTGCTGAAAATTAACCAAAACAGCCCGAATTTCTGCCAGAGCCGCTGCCAGCTGCTCTGGACCCGCTGGCAGCTGCTCTGGCAGCCCCTCACTCTGGTATACCCGCTGCCAGCGGCTCTGGCCAGCTGCCAGCGGCCCTGGCAGCGGTTCCTGCTGTTTTCGCCTTCTTTCCTTGCTTCTTCTTCTTGCTTTGCTTCACCTTTTCCTCAAGCTTTCTTCCTTGCTCTTCCATGCTCCATCACAACTCTCAAATCACGAGCCAAGGTCCATCCTTCTTACATAACTCTTCATTGGTTCCCGAGCTCACTCACTCACTTATACTCATAAATCCCGCCTTTTGCACATAAGTGAGATCACAGCCCAAAACTCACAAAAGCTAACAAAAGTACATATAAAGCATCAAAACACACCCTAAAATGCTTCTCTCAACCCATGATAAGAAGGCTTATCAAATTCCCCCATGCTTGAACCTTTACTCGCCCTCGAGTAAACTTAGAGAATAAAACACATCCTCCTCACTAAGGTTCAAAACAGAAGATGGTGGAATCAAACTAGCTCTATGCACTCAAACTCAACAAAACATCCTAGTACTTATCAACCAATCACAATCACACTCCCCCATACTTCACACTTTGAATCTCCCTTTTTTCTTATTTATCAATTCATCCCCAAAATCAACTTGGAACGATAAACGCATAGCCATGAGTATGAATATTCTCAACCGCCTAAAGAAATGAAATTTTTGATAAAATTGGGCAAACAAAAACTCAACTTAACCAAAAATCTCATAAAAACACTTCCACATTCAAGAGTGAAAACAAACAACTCATGCTCTCAAATTCCTAAGATGATCAACAAATTCCCCCAAAATCTCAACTATCTCCCAAAATCACCAAGATGAAACCTACGCCGACACCTCCTTATATCTCCTCCCCTTATGACACCGACTCCGGCAAATAGATGCGAAATTTCCTTGAAAAATCAAATTCATGAACATTTCTCTCTTTTTTCTCTCATTTTTCCTAGGAGCCCTTTCGGGTTTTCATCCTAGCCTCTCATCTTTTTCCAAATCTCACTTTCTCACCCACTCATTAGCCACTTTTTTGCTTAGGTCGCCCTTTCGGGTTTTCAACCTAACCGGGCCCCCATTTTTGCCTAAGCCGCCTTTTCAGGTTTTCGACTTAGCGGGTTTCTTTTTCTTTTTTCTTTCTTTCTTTTTTTTTTCATACTTTTTTCTGTTTTTTTTTTTTTCAAGCTTGCTTCATTGAACCACAATTAAGATAGTTATACAAAACATGAAATCAAGATAACTATACAAAATTCAAAGAATATATGCAAGAATTTCTTCCCCCCCCCCCTACTTGAATGAAGCATTGTCCTCGATGCAAGAACAACTACAATGAAACCAAAAGTAAGGGAAAAGGAAGAAAATCGTTACCATCTCAATGAGAGGGACCTCCAGAGCCAGAAGAGCCGGCATCGCCCCGAGAAGCACGCCTCTCGGAACGACGCAAAGCACGGGATGCCAAATGATCCATGAACGCCTCAGTTGGAGGCTCATACTGCGGATACTGAGTGGTGTAAAACCAACTCATGCTTCTTTGATATGCAAGCAGCTCGTGCATCCCATCGCACACCTCCTCTAGTCTATCATCCACATCAGCCCTCCATCGAGGCCAATCATCGTGCTGCACTCCAGCAGCATCCTCACCCCCTTCCTCATCAACAAACTCTGCGCCCATATGAACATCGGGATTCTCCTCTCCCATGTTCTCAACTATGATTTCAGCATCTCCCAAATAAGGAGCAACATCCGGGTCGGGCGGAAGGAAAAAGTCTGCAGCAGTAGGGCCAAAAGGTAATGCTCGTCCCTCGGGACGAGGAAGTCTCAAATAGTTCAAACCCTGCGGTCCGTATCGCCAGAAATAACTACCGGCGACGGGGGAACGCGATAATAAACCGATCTTGACCAGAGTCATGATGTTATATGTCAAGTATGTCGAGTCTACTGGCACAAGATCCTCAGGGGGTGGAACATTCAAATAACAGGCTAGCAAAGAGACCATGCCACCCATACTAATATGGCCACTGGAGTTGGACTTCACCTTTACACAACTATCAACAAAAATCTCCACCCAATTGGGCGTACCGACACCTTCAGGGGTCATCGCCCACAAATACGACAATGTGACTTTGGGGACCTTAGTGGCCTCCCCTTGATGTGAATTGGGGGATAATGAAGGAAGAAGATGGAAATTGGGGGAAATAAGGGGAAAAAAAAAATCGGGGAGAGCTGTAGGAGCCGCTGGTAGCGGCTTGAGGCCCGCTGCCAGCGGCTCTGGCAGATTTTGGTGATTTTTTTTTTTTTTTTTTTTTTTTTTTTTTTGAAATTAACAAAACGTAGAGGGGGGGCCCGGTGGCAGCGGCTTGGGAGCAGCTGCCAGCGGCTAAGGCAGACAGAGGGGTTCTGGGGTGCTGGGAGGGCCGCTGGCAGCGGCTGCAGAGCAGCTGCCAGCGGTTGCAGCAGCACTTGCTCCCCTTTGTCTGTTTTTTTAGCTGGTTTTGCTGCTTTTCGCGCGTAACAATCGCTCCCGAGGCCTCCCCTACACAAAAACAATAAAAAGAAACACTTCACATCACCAAAAAAAAAAAACAAACTACGAAAAGAAATGGGGAAAAGGTTTCGATCGGGTTGCCTCCCGATTAGCGCCTTTGTTTTACGTCGTTGGCTCGACGCGGCTCATCCCACTTCGCTACTCCATTGATGGCTCGTAGAGATCGATGCACTCCACGTTCTCGGTTTTGAAACCCTCGAAGTAGGGTTTGAGCCTTTGGCCATTGACTTTGAAAATCTTATCGGTCTCGAGGCTTTGAATTTCAACTGCTCCATGCGGATATACATTCACCACTTGAAAAGGGCCCTCCCAACGGGACCGAAGTTTTCCCGGAAATAATCTAAGTCGGGATTGATATAGGAGTACTTTGTCACCGACTTTAAACTCCTTCCGTGATGTGGATCAAGAGGGAAATTCTTTTGAAGAGCCAATCATATTGGTTTTAAGGCCAATAGGGTTTGAGCTTGGAGTAAAGAATCAAGAATGGTTAACATGCGCAGCCATTGAAGAAGAAGTCAAGGACCAGTTGGGTTCCGACGACGGCAGCGGTGGCGACGCGCCGATCTGGGTGCCACGCGCCGGCTTCCTAGCTCCGGCCTGAGTCCAGCTACACGGTGGTGGGGCGCGTGTCGAGGATGGAGGCGCGTGAGGTGGTAGTTCGGCGGCAGTACAAAAAGAAAGATTTTCTTTACTTAGTTTTTTCTAGAGTTTTGCTTGCAAGTTTTTACCTTTCACTTGAAAGGGTTTTTCTTGGTTTAAGCAATTAGGATAAGTTTATTTTTCTGTCATTTAGTTGCTATAAACTTCATAAGGTGATTAGGAAAGTTTTTAGTTAGTTAGAGTTTGATTAGGAATAAACTACCTAGCAATCTTATCTTTGATAGGATTGAAATTCTATCTTATGTAGGATTATTAGAATCCTATCTAGGTTAGATCTTCTACTTCTAGGAGGACTAGGAGACCTCTTTTGAGGCTTTTAAAAGCTTATTTTCGTGGCTTTGAAGAACATATCAAAACCAGAAAATTTAATACAAGTTTATTGTTTGTTTTGCTTAATTGCTTACAAATTCTTTTGCTAGTTTTCAATTCAAGGAGTTGGTTGAAGATTAGAACATTAAACACTTAGTGTCTAGGAGTAGGCTAAGAGTTTAATCTCAAAATAATTAGCGTCCAGGAGTGGGTTAATTAATTTGGGGATTCGAATCATAAGTTTCAGGAGTGATCTTGTGAGGAGAAATATCGGTTCGTTTTTATTCAATCTTAAAGAAATCCTTCAAGATTGGATCGTTACTTCAAGATTGTGGATTTTCTAAAATCTTGACTAAACAAGGGGTTAGAATCCACATCAAATTGGTATCAGAGCTTGTGTGATACCACATCAAATTGGTATCAGAGCTTGTGTGATACCACATCAAATTGGTATCAGATTTCAGGGGTTTTTGATCGTTCAACAATTCGTTCATCAAATCGCACTTGTTCTCGGATAACCAGTTTTTCTGTCAACTTCAGAAGGCTCGTTCTCCTTCGTTACAAAGTCTTTTCAGGTGATTCTTTTTTTGATTTTGGGTGAAATTTTGTCTACTTTCTGCCTGTGAAATTTCGGAATTTTTCGAGTTCGTGTGCTATTAAACTGGACTGTTTTCCGCAACTGTGTCAGTTTTGGTCCGATTTAATACTTACTGCTCTTTGTGTGCGATTTTCTTCCAAGTTGTGTTGCGATTTTTGAGGGTTATTCCTGTGTGTTTTGGGGTCTTTTAAGTCTGTTTTTGTCTTATAATTATGGAGGAAGCTTTGAGCAAACTTATGGATGAATTTGCAAAGTTACTTCAAGGTCATAAAAAGAAGAAAAAACATGAAGATGATAACGTAGATTTTGGCTTTGGTAACAAACATATGCTTATGGAGCGACTGAATTTACATGAAGAAATTATTTTTCAAGGTCAACAAGATAGTTTGTTTCATACTCGATGCAAAGTTGTTGATAGAACTTGTAGGGTGATCATTGATAGTGGTTCGTGTACCAATGTAGCGTCTACAGAGATGGTTACTAAACTCCAACTTCCTACAAGAGATCATGAAAAACCATATAAGTTGGGTTGGCTAGATAATTCTATGGGTTTTCATGTAGAACAACAAGCTTTGGTGAATTTCTCCATTCGCAATTACAAGGAAGAGTTATGGTGTGATATTATTCCTATGAGTGCTTGTCACCTTCTTTTAGGGAGACCATGGCAATTTGATCGACATGTTAAACATGATGGTGTGGCCAACACATATTCGGTCAAGGTGGGAAACAAGAGGTTCAAACTTATTCCTTTAACTATTATTCCATGCCGCGTTAAAGTTAAAGAGATGGAGGAAGATTGTCAAAAGGATAAGGAAGAGGAACATGTAGGTGCTAAAGAGCTCGAAGAAAAGGTGAATGAAACAATTGATGTTCCAATTGTGTGTGACGTTGTTCAAGATCAGATTATTCATAATGATCTACCAATGGTGGTGTCGGAAAAGGTTTTTGATACTATTGAGGAGCCATTCGTGAATCAAGATAATAATTTAATGGTTTCTTTAGAAGTGGTGGATTCATTAGGCATGCATAAAGAGAAGAAATTGTTAGTCATACATGAGAAAAATATCATGAAGCCTAAAGTGTTCTTATGGTCAACGTCGAAGACCAAGGACCAATTTGAGAATTGGTTGTTTCTAAAATATTGCCTTGCTCGTGGTGATGTTGTTACATTGCTTAAAATTGCTAGCGTTGAGGTAATAGTTCTTTTGGCTTGTATTCGTCGAATTTGGATGGTTTCATGGAATTGTTCTCCTTACATGGATGATGCGAATTTGAGGACAAATTCTTTTGAAGAGGGGGAGAATGATGTGGATCAAGAGGGAAATTCTTTTGAAGAGCCAATCATATTGGTTTTAAGGCCAATAGGGTTTGAGCTTGGAGTAAAGAATCAAGAATGGTTAACATGCGCAGCCATTGAAGAAGAAGTCAAGGACCAGTTGGGTTCCGACGACGGCAGCGGTGGCGACGCGCCGATCTGGGTGCCACGCGCCGGCTTCCTAGCTCCGGCCTGAGTCCAGCTACACGGTGGTGGGGCGCGTGTCGAGGATGGAGGCGCGTGAGGTGGTAGTTCGGCGGCAGTACAAAAAGAAAGATTTTCTTTACTTAGTTTTTTCTAGAGTTTTGCTTGCAAGTTTTTACCTTTCACTTGAAAGGGTTTTTCTTGGTTTAAGCAATTAGGATAAGTTTATTTTTCTGTCATTTAGTTGCTATAAACTTCATAAGGTGATTAGGAAAGTTTTTAGTTAGTTAGAGTTTGATTAGGAATAAACTACCTAGCAATCTTATCTTTGATAGGATTGAAATTCTATCTTATGTAGGATTATTAGAATCCTATCTAGGTTAGATCTTCTACTTCTAGGAGGACTAGGAGACCTCTTTTGAGGCTTTTAAAAGCTTATTTTCGTGGCTTTGAAGAACATATCAAAACCAGAAAATTTAATACAAGTTTATTGTTTGTTTTGCTTAATTGCTTACAAATTCTTTTGCTAGTTTTCAATTCAAGGAGTTGGTTGAAGATTAGAACATTAAACACTTAGTGTCTAGGAGTAGGCTAAGAGTTTAATCTCAAAATAATTAGCGTCCAGGAGTGGGTTAATTAATTTGGGGATTCGAATCATAAGTTTCAGGAGTGATCTTGTGAGGAGAAATATCGGTTCGTTTTTATTCAATCTTAAAGAAATCCTTCAAGATTGGATCGTTACTTCAAGATTGTGGATTTTCTAAAATCTTGACTAAACAAGGGGTTAGAATCCACATCATTCCGCGTGATCATTCGATCATGCCATAGCTTGGTCTTTGCTTTATAAATATCTGCATTCTCATAGGACTCAAGCCGGATCTCCTCTAGTTCTTGGAGTTGCAATTTCCGATGTTCACCTGCTTCATCCATTTGCATGTTGAATGACTTAACCGCCCAATATGCTTTATGCTCAAGCTCAACCGGAAGATGGCACGGTTTTCCGAAGACAAGGCGGTAAGGGGACATCCCGATAGGTGTTTTGTATGCGGTGCGGTACGCCCATAGAGCATCCTCCAACCTCAAACTCCAATCCTTCCTATCCGGATTCACCGTTTTCTGCAGAATTGACTTCACCTCTCTATTGGACACCTCGGCTTGCCCATTGGTTTGTGGGTGATAAGCCGTGGAGATTTTGTGGTGAACAGAGTACTTCCTCAACAAAGCACTCACTGTACGGTTGCAAAAGTGTGTTCCACGGTCACTTATCAACGCCCTTGGGATTCCAAACCTAGAAAATATGTAAGCTTTGATAAAACCTGAAACCACTTTAGAGTCATCAGTCCTAGTGGGTATTGCTTCCACCCACTTCGACACATAATCACAAGCAAGAAGTATATAAGTAAAACCGTAAGAAATAGGGAATGGTCCCATGAAATCTATACCCCAAACATCGAATATTTCACAATATAGAAGAGAGGATTGGGGCATTTCACTTTTCTGGGAAATGTTACCTACTCTCTGGCAATTATCACAGGATTTACAAAATCCATAGGAATCTCGAAACAAACTTGGCCAGTAAAAACCACAGTCGAGAACCTTCCTTGCTGTGCGTTTGGCTCCAAAGTGTCCTCCACAAGCATGAGAATGACAGAAGGTGAGAATGGGGATCACCTCATTTTCGGGAATGCATCTGCGAATGATTTGATCGGAGCAGAACTTCCACAAGTATGGATCATCCCATGCATAGTACTTCGCATCAGTTCGAAGCTTGTCCTTTTGAGACTTTGTGAAACCTGGAGGAAACTGTTGAGAAACCAGAAAATTCACAATGTTAGCAAACCAAGGGCGCAAATCCTTAAGAGCAAATAGAGATTCATCCGGAAATTCTCCTAGGATTTGATATTGGAATGATGGTTGATCAACAATATGGGTCAAACGACTCAAATGATCAGCAACTAGATTTTCCGCGCCTATCTTGTCCTTGATTTCTAACTCAAACTCACATAAGAGCAGAATCCATCTTATTAGTCTTGGTTTGGCCTCTTTCTTCGACATCAAGTGGCGAAGAGCTGCATGATCAGTGAAAACAATTACTTTAGTACCAAGCAAATAAGATCGAAACTTTTCTAGAGCAAATACTACAGCTAACAACTCTTTTTCTGTGGTAGTGTAGTTTCGTTGGGCTGAATTGAGGGTCATTGAGGCATAATAGATCACATGAGATGCCCTCCCTACTTTCTGGCCTAAAACAGCTCCAACTGCATAATCACTCGCATCACACATTATCTCAAATGGTCGAGACCAATCTGGGGCTTGAATGATAGGGGCAGAAATGAGCTTAGCCTTCAATTCGTCGAAAGCCTTCTTGCAATCATCATCAAAGTGGAATTTCACATCTTTCTGCAGCAATTTGCACATAGCATTTGCAAGCTTTGAGAATCCCTCAATGAACCTACGATAGAAACCTGCATGGCCAAGAAAAGAACGCACTTCACGCACATTAGTAGGATAAGGAAGAGACTGAATAGTGTCAATCTTAGCCTTATCAACCTCAATACCTCTAGAAGAAACTACATGACCTAACACAATGCCCTGTTGGACCATAAAATGACATTTCTCAGAATTCAAGACAAGGTTAGAGTCAATACATCTTTTGAGGACCATAGATAAGTGATGCAAGCATTTATCAAAAGAATCACCATACACAGTGAAATCATCCATAAATACCTCCATGAAATGCTCAACAAACTCAGAAAAGATGCTCATCATGCATCTCTGAAAGGTTGCAGGTGCATTACATAGGCCAAAAGGCATACGGCGATAAGCAAATGTGCCAAAAGGACATGTAAAAGTTGTCTTTTCCTGATCTTCAGGTGCAATGGGCACTTGAAAGTACCCAGAATACCCATCAAGGAAACAGTAATAGGATTTCCCTGCAAGTCTTTCAATCATTTGGTCAATAAAAGGTAAAGGGAAATGGTCTTTCCTAGTTACTGCATTCAACCTACGATAATCAATGCAAACTCGCCAACCATTTTGAACTCTAGTAGGAACCATTTCACCCTGTTGATTTTCTACCACAGTCACACCACTTTTCTTAGGAACCACCTGCGTAGGACTGACCCATTTACTATCAGATATAGGAAATATCATTCCTATTTGCAATAATTTTATGATCTCCTTCTTTACCACGTCCATCATGGGAGGATTTAGGCGACGCTGAGGTTGCCTCACAGGTTTGGCATCATCTTCTAACAGAATACGATGCATGCAAGTGGATGGACTTATTCCCTTAATGTCTGCAATGGTCCATCCAATAGCTAACTTGTGCTCTTTCAGCACTGTCACCAACTTGTCCTCTTGCTCCTTGGTCAATTTGCTTGAAATTATAACAGGTAAAGTATCGTTCTGACCAAGGAACACATATTTCAAATGATCAGGAAGTGGTTTTAGCTCCACCTGGGGTGCCTGCAAAACAGAAGGTTAGAGTTTATCAGTAGGCACTGTCAATGAGGTAGGTGTCGAACCTGGTGGTCTAAGTGGAAGCTTGGAATGACCATTCAACTCTGCTACCATCATCTGCACACTATTAGGCAAAGGAATATCCAAACAATCAGCAGATAAATCATTAGAAATGGAAGTGAGGAGCGCATCCTCGCCCTCAACATTGAAGACATCCTGCACTATAGGATCAATGATATCAATGGAACACAAAGAATGAGTGTCAACAGGGTATTTCATGGAATCATAGATGTTATACACAATTTCTTGTCCATCAAACTCCATAGTCAAAGAACCAGTAAAAACATCAATTTTAGTCCTAGCAGTTTTCAAGAAAGGTCTTCCTAACAAGATGGGTACTGCTTGTCTGTCATGTTCCATATCAAGCACATAAAAATCAGCAGGAAAAATTAGTTCATCAACTTTCACAAGCACATCTTCCACTACTCCCTTAGGATAAACATTTGATCTATCAGCTAATTGAATCACTACCCCGGTGTCATGTAAGGGTCCAAGTTCCAAAGATTTGAACAGTGAATATGGAATAACATTAATTGATGCACCCAAATCCAACATTGCTCTACGAAAAGTGGTGTCCCCTATTGTAACTGGAACAGTAAACATACCAGGGTCACTGCATTTTTCAGGAAGTTTCTTTTGGAAAACTGCAGAAACATGAGCACTGACTTTCACTTTTTCCTTCCCTCCTAACCTGTGCTTCCTCTTAATAGTACAAAGTTCTTTCAAAAATTTAGCGAATCGAGGAACACTCTTTATTACATTCAAAAGGGGAATGTTTACCTCACACTTGCTGAATGTTTCATAGATATCTTTGTCCTTCTCATACCTCTTCGTTTCTTTTAAAGCTTCAGGAAAAGGTGGTGTGGGTTCATAAGATGGAAAAGTGGGAGGATTTGCTACAGCTTCATGTTCCACTTCCTTCTCCTCAGCTCCAATCAACTCTTCAGCCCTCTTAGTTGCAATTTCAGTCTCTTTCAGCTCCTTGCCATTTCTCAATGTAATAGCGTTGGCTTGTTGCTTAGGATTCAACTCCGTTTGAGATGGAAGTTTTCCCGAATCCTTAGCTTCAAGTCTGCTCACTGCACTTGAAATTTGACTCACTTGACTTTCCAAATTCTGAATACTGGATTTGGTCTCTTGCTGGAATTGCACCATGTTTTGCTGCATAGTAGAAACATTAGAAGTTAGTGATCTAATCATTTCATCAGTTGACATATCATTCGAATTTGAGCTTTGGCCTTGAGGTTTGGCCAATGGTGCCCTATATTGCTGATATTGCTGCTGGCCTTGAGCATTTTGCTGTTGTTGTTGGTTCCCCTGGGAATTCCCATATCTCAAATTTGGATGATCCCTCCATCCTGGATTGTATGTATTCGAATATGGATCATATCTTCTCTGAGGACCTTGCCCTTGGAAACCCATTGCATTGGCCTGCTCATTCTGTTCCTCTTGTAATTGAGGACATGCATCAGTGGGATGTCCTGTGGAGGTGCATAAACCACAAGCATTCAGTTGCTGTGGATTCCTTGAGTTCACCATGAACTCACGCATCATAGAAGTCAAATCAGCTACTTGACTCTCTAACTCAGTTGTATTTGAATTTGCTGCATTCACCCGGCGCGTGGGAGTTCTCTGACTGAACTGCCTAGAATTCTCTGCTAGCTCTGCAATCAGCCTAGTTGCATCTCCTGGAGTCTTATTCACTAGCCCTCCACCACTTGCTGCATTCACCATCCTCAAATCATCATCTGTTAGACCTCCATAGAAGTATAGGATGAGGTCTTGATCGGAATACCCATGGTACGGACAACTAGCACACAATCTCTTGAATCTCTCCCAATACTCATACAAGGACTCATCTTCCTTCTGATCCACATTGCTGATAGCTTTCTTAAGGCTTGCAGAAATAGTGGCTGGGTAATACTTCTCTAAGAAACACTTCTTCAAACCTGCCCAATTTGTTATGCTCCCTGGGGGAAGATAATAAAACCAATCCTTCGCTGCATCTTTGAGAGAAAAAGGAAATGCTCTCAACTGAATTTGCTCATCAGTCATCCCAATCGGTTTCATGCTAGTACATACCACATGAAATTCTGCCAGATGTTTATTTGGATCTTCACCCTTCATGCCATGGAATGCCGGCAATAGATGAATTAGACCAGATTTGATCTCAACATTAGCACCTTCCTCCAACTGCTGATATGCGATGCACAACGGCTGTTGGTTCAAGTTAGGAGCTGTTAGCTCTCTCAGTGTTCGATTTTCTGCCATCACTTCCTCTTCTTGAATGTTGAAGATGTATGTTGATTCACTGGGGTTTGTTCTTGCCTCTCTTCGCAACCTGGAAATATTTCTTTCAATTTCTGGATCAAACTGCAAAACTTCTTTGTTAGCAGAACGGGTACTTATCATACCCTAGCGAACAAACAAAGAAAAAAAAAATAGCTAAGAACAATCCTAAAATAAATTCTACTAAGATAAACAATTAAACGGTAACGCCTAGTTCCCCGGCAACGGCGCCAAAATTTGGTGTGCCTCAGTCGTATGCAACCAAAAATATCACAACTAAGCTAACTGCAAATAAACGTAGTTAGGGAAGTCGAGTTCGAATCCACAGGGAAAAAGGGACTAATAACTGGAAACCTAAGTGGAAATACTCTAGGACGGTAGTAACCTAAGTAACGAGGGGGGTTTTCACGAGCAATGATGATAAATGAACTAAGTAAGAACAACGAACGTAATGAATAGGTAATCAATGAGAAGAACGGTCTTGGTTATGCGAAATCCACTAATGAACATACAAATTGATCATAGAAGTCTCCTCAATCAAGCTCTATTGAACACCTTGTTGTAGAATTCCTAGATTCTAAATTCTCATAAATAGTTAGAAATAGCAAAGCGCTCCTTTCTAACCCTTTCCAATGCACAATTCAAGACAAGCGCTCTAAATTATCCACAAGAAGAAAATAAACGGAGAAATCAACAAGGATTGAATAAATTAACACAAGCGGTCTAATTTCTTCAATAATATTATTCCCTCTTCAAGTTATCAACCAAAAGCATGCATCAATAACCTAAAGTTGCTACTTTGGAAAGATTAATTAGATGCAAGCGAATCCAATAATTCTAACCTAGCAATTGATTAAAGCAAATCATGAAATTAATTCAAGGAACAATATATATTCAATAGATATTAAGAGAAGAAAGATCTCACAATTCGTAGCTAAAAGCTTCAATCTTTAACCAAGAATCCGGAAGATTAAGCTTCCATGGATTCTAATTCCAAAACAAAGAATTCTGAAAATTCCAAGAAAACCCTAGAAAGCTTTTTTTTCTCAAAACTTAATTCTCCTTTTCTTCTTTTTCAAACTTAATTAAAACTAAGCTATTTATATGTTTCTATATTTTAATAACATAACACAATAATAATAATAAAATAATATCCAAAACACGAGCCAAAACAAAGCCAAATTGCTGAAAATTAACCAAAACAGCCCGAATTTCTGCCAGAGCCGCTGCCAGCTGCTCTGGACCCGCTGGCAGCTGCTCTGGCAGCCCCTCACTCTGGTATACCCGCTGCCAGCGGCTCTGGCCAGCTGCCAGCGGTTCCTGCTGTTTTCGCCTTCTTTCCTTGCTTCTTCTTCTTGCTTTGCTTCACCTTTTCCTCAAGCTTTCTTCCTTGCTCTTCCATGCTCCATCACAACTCTCAAATCACGAGCCAAGGTCCATCCTTCTTACATAACTCTTCATTGGTTCCCGAGCTCACTCACTCACTTATACTCATAAATCCCGCCTTTTGCACATAAGTGAGATCACAGCCCAAAACTCACAAAAGCTAACAAAAGTACATATAAAGCATCAAAACACACCCTAAAATGCTTCTCTCAACCCATGATAAGAAGGCTTATCAGCTATTTCAATCAAATGAAAGTCAAATACATTCTACAAAGCTAATTGAATCAAATGAAAGTCAAACACATTCAAACAAAGCTATTTGAATCAAATGAGAGTCAAATAAATTTAAACAAAGCTAATTAAATCAAATAAAAGTAAAATACATTCTACAAAGCTAATTCAATCAAATGAAAGTCAAACACATTCAAACAAAGCCTTTTAAATCAAATGAAAGTCAAACACATTCAAAAAAAGCTTTTTAATTTAAATGAACGTCAAACACATTTCAACAAAGCTATATAAATCAAATGAAAGTGAAATGCATTCTATAAAGAAAATTGAATTAAATGAAATTCAAACACATTCAAACAAAGCTATTTAAATCAAATGACAGTAAAATACATTCTACAAAGCTAATTGAATCAAATGAAAGTCAAACACATTCAAACAAAGCTATTTGAATCAAATGAAAGTCAAATACATTCTACAAAGCTAATTGAATCATATGAAAGTCAAAGACATTCAAACAAAGCTAATTGAATCAAATGAAAGTCAAATACATTCAAACAAAGCTAATTGAATCAAATGAAAGTCAAACACATTCAAACAAAGCTATTTTAATTAAATGAATGTCAAATACATTCTACAAAGCTAATTGAATCAAATGAAAGTCAAACACATTCAAACAAAGCTATTTGAAGAAAATGAAAGTCAAATACATTCTACAAAGCAAATTGAAACAAATGAAAGTCAAACATAGTCAAACAAAGTTATTTGACTCAAATGAAAGTCAAATACATTCTACAAAGCTAATTGAATCAAATGAAAGTCAAACACATTCAAACAAAGCTATTTGAATCAAATGAAAGTCAAATACGTTCTACAAAGCTAATTGTATCATATGAAAGTCAAACGCAATCAAATAAAGCTATTTGAGTCAAATGAAAGTCAAACACATTCAAACAAAGTTGTTTAAATTAAAATAAAGTGAAATGTATTCTACAAAGCTAATTGAATCGAATGAAAGTAAAACGCATTCAAACAAAGCTATTTGAATCAAATGAGAGTCAAATACATTCTACAAAGCTAATTGCATCAAATGAAAGTCAAACATATTCAAACAAAGCTAATTGAATCAAATGAGAGTCAAATACTTTCAACAAAGCTAATTGAATCAAATGAAAGTCAAACACATTCAAACTAAGCTAATTGAATCAAATGAAAGTCAAGCACATTCAAACAAAGCAATTTTAATCAAATGAAAGTCAAATACATTCTACAAAGCTAATTGAATTAAATGAAAGTAAAACACATTCAAACAAAGCTATATGAATCAAATGAAAGTCAAACACATTCAAACAATCCTATTTGAATCAAATGAGAGTCAAATACATTAAAACAAAGCTAATTAAATCAAATAAAAGTCTAATACATTCTACAAAGCTAATTGAATTAAATTAAAGTCAAACACATTCAAACAAAGCTAATTGAATCAAATGAAAGTCAAACACATTCAAACAAAGATTTTGAATCAAATGAAAGTGAAATACATTCTATAAAGCTAATTGAATCAAATGAAAGTCAAACACATTCAAATAAAGCTATTTGAATCAAATGAAAGTCAAATACATTCTACAAAGCTAATTGAATCAAATGAAAGTCAAACACATTCAAACAAAGCTATTTGAATCAAAGGAGAGTCAAATAAATTCAAACAAAGCTAATTAAATCAAATAAAAGTAAAATACATTCTACAAAGCTAATTGAATCAAATGAAAGTCAAACACATTCAAACAAAGCCTTTTAAATCAAATGAAAGTCAAACACATTCAAAATAGCTTTTTAATTTAAATGAAAGTCAAACACATTCAAACAAAGCTATATAAATCAAATGAAAGTGAAATGCATTCTACAAAGCAAATTGATCTAAATGAAATTCAAACACATTCAAACAAAGCTATTTGAATCAAATGACAGTTAAACACATTCTACAAAGCTAATTGAATCAATTGAAAGTCAAACACATTCAAACAAAGCTATTTGAATCAAATGAAAGTCAAATACATTCTACAAAGCTAATTAAATCAAATAAAAGTAAAATACATTCTACAAAGCTAATTCAATCAAATGAAAGTCAAACACATTCAAACAAAGCCTTTTAAATCAAATGAAAGTCAAACACATTCAAAAAAAGCTTTTTAATTTAAATGAACGTCAAACACATTTCAACAAAGCTATATAAATCAAATGAAAGTGAAATGCATTCTATAAAGAAAATTGAATTAAATGAAATTCAAACACATTCAAACAAAGCTATTTAAATCAAATGACAGTAAAATACATTCTACAAAGCTAATTGAATCAAATGAAAGTCAAACACATTCAAACAAAGCTATTTGAATCAAATGAAAGTCAAATACATTCTACAAAGCTAATTGAATCATATGAAAGTCAAAGACATTCAAACAAAGCTAATTGAATCAAATGAAAGTCAAATACATTCAAACAAAGCTAATTGAATCAAATGAAAGTCAAACACATTCAAACAAAGCTATTTTAATTAAATGAATGTCAAATACATTCTACAAAGCTAATTGAATCAAATGAAAGTCAAACACATTCAAACAAAGCTAATTAAATCAAATAAAAGTCAAATACATTCTACAACGCTAATTGAATCATATAAAATTCAAATACATTCAAATAAAGCTAATTGAATCAAATGGAAGTCAAGTACATTCTACAAAGCTAATGGAATTAAATTAAACTCAAACACATTCAAAACAAGCTAATTGAATTTAACCAAAGTCAAACACATTCAAATAAAGCTTTCGAATCAAGTGAAAGTCAAATACATTATACAAAGCTAATTGAAACAAATAAAAGTCAAACACATTCAAACAAAGCTATTTGAATCAAATGAAAGTCAAATACATTCTACAAAGCTAATTGAATCAAATGAAAGTCAAACACATTCAAACAAAGCCTTTTAAATCAAATGAAAGTCAAACACATTCAAAAAAAGCTTTTTAATTTAAATGAAAGTCAAACACATTCAAACAAAGCTATATAAATCAAATGAAAGTAAAATGCATTCTACAAAGCAAATTGATCTAAATGAAATTCAAACACATTCAAATAAAGCTATTTGAATCAAATGACAGTCAAACACATTATACAAAGCTAATTGAATCAATTGAAAGTCAAACACATTCAAACAAAGCTATTTGAATCAAATGAAAGTCAAATACATTCTACAAAGCTAATTGAATCAAATGAAAGTCAAACACAGTCAAACAAAGCTAATTGAATCAAATGAAAGTCAAAGACATTCAAACAAAGCTAATTGAATCAAATGAAAGTCAAACACATTCAAACAAAGCTATTTTAATTAAATGAATGTCAAATACATTCTACAAAGCTAATTGAATCAACTGAAAGTCAAACAAATTCAAACAAAGCTATTTAAAGAAAATGAAAGTCAAATACATTCTACAATGCAAATTGAAACAAACGAAAGTCAAACAAAGTCAAACAAAGTTATTTGACTCAAATGAAAGTCAAATACATTCTACAAAGCTAATTGAATCAAATGAAAGTCAAAAACATTCAAACAAAGCTATTTGAATCAAATGAAAGTCAAACACATTCAAAGAAAGATTTTGAATCAAATGAAAGTCAAATACATTCTACAAAGTTAATTGAATCAAATGAAAGTCAAACACATTCAAATAAAGCTATTTGAATCAAATGAAAGTGAAATACGTTCTACAAAGCTAATTGTATCAAATGAAAGTCAAACGCAATGAAATAAAGCTATTTGAGTCAAATGAAAGTCAAACACATTCAAACAAAGTTGTTTAAATTAAATGAAAGTGAAATGTATTCTTCAAAGCTAATTGAATCAAATGAAAGTTAAACGCATTCAAACAAAGCTATTTGAATCAAATGAAAGTCAAACACATTCTAAAAAGCTAATTGAATCAAATGAAAGTCAAATACATTCAACCAAGCTAATTGAATGAAATGAAAGTCAAACACATTCAAACAAAGCTAATTGAATCAAATGAAAGTCAAGCACATTCAAACAAAGCTATTTTAATCGAATGAAAGTCAATTACATTCTACAAAGCTAATTGAATCAAATGAAAGTCAAACTCATTCAAACAAAGCTATTTGAATCAAATGAAAGTCAAACACATTCAAACAAAGCTATTTGAATCAAATGAGAGTCAAATACATTAAAACAAAGCTAATTAAATCAAATAAAAGTCTAATACATTCTACAAAGCTAATTGAATTAAATTAAAGTCAAACACATTCAAACAAAGCTAATTGAATCAAATAAAAGTCAAACACATTCAAACAAAGATTTCGAATCAAATGAAAGTTAAATACATTCTACAAAGCTAATTGAATCAAATAAAAGTCAAACACATTCAAATAAAGCTATTTCAATCAAATGAAAGTCAAATACATTCTACAAAGCTAATTGAATCAAATGAAAGTCAAACACATTCAAACAAAGCTATTTGAATCAAATGAGAGTCAAATAAATTTAAACAAAGCTAATTAAATCAAATAAAAGTAAAATACATTCTACAAAGCTAATTCAATCAAATGAAAGTCAAACACATTCAAACAAAGCCTTTTAAATCAAATGAAAGTCAAACACATTCAAAAAAAGCTTTTTAATTTAAATGAACGTCAAACACATTTCAACAAAGCTATATAAATCAAATGAAAGTGAAATGCATTCTATAAAGAAAATTGAATTAAATGAAATTCAAACACATTCAAACAAAGCTATTTAAATCAAATGACAGTAAAATACATTCTACAAAGCTAATTGAATCAAATGAAAGTCAAACACATTCAAACAAAGCTATTTGAATCAAATGAAAGTCAAATACATTCTACAAAGCTAATTGAATCATATGAAAGTCAAAGACATTCAAACAAAGCTAATTGAATCAAATGAAAGTCAAATACATTCAAACAAAGCTAATTGAATCAAATGAAAGTCAAACACATTCAAACAAAGCTATTTTAATTAAATGAATGTCAAATACATTCTACAAAGCTAATTGAATCAAATGAAAGTCAAACACATTCAAACAAAGCTATTTGAAGAAAATGAAAGTCAAATACATTCTACAAAGCAAATTGAAACAAATGAAAGTCAAACATAGTTTAACAAAGTTATTTGACTCAAATGAAAGTCAAATACATTCTACAAAGCTAATTGAATCAAATGAAAGTCAAACACATTCAAACAAAGCTATTTGAATCAAATGAAAGTCAAATACGTTCTACAAAGCTAATTGTATCATATGAAAGTCAAACGCAATCAAATAAAGCTATTTGAGTCAAATGAAAGTCAAACACATTCAAACAAAGTTGTTTAAATTAAAATAAAGTGAAATGTATTCTACAAAGCTAATTGAATCGAATGAAAGTAAAACGCATTCAAACAAAGCTATTTGAATCAAATGAGAGTCAAATACATTCTACAAAGCTAATTGCATCAAATGAAAGTCAAACATATTCAAACAAAGCTAATTGAATCAAATGAGAGTCAAATACTTTCAACAAAGCTAATTGAATCAAATGAAAGTCAAACACATTCAAACTAAGCTAATTGAATCAAATGAAAGTCAAGCACATTCAAACAAAGCAATTTTAATCTAATGAAAGTCAAATACATTCTACAAAGCTAATTGAATTAAATGAAAGTAAAACACATTCAAACAAAGCTATATGAATCAAATGAAAGTCAAACACATTCAAACAATCCTATTTGAATCAAATGAGAGTCAAATACATTAAAACAAAGCTAATTAAATCAAATAAAAGTCTAATACATTCTACAAAGCTAATTGAATTAAATTAAAGTCAAACACATTCAAACAAAGCTAATTGAATCAAATGAAAGTCAAACACATTCAAACAAAGATTTTGAATCAAATGAAAGTGAAATACATTCTATAAAGCTAATTGAATCAAATGAAAGTCAAACACATTCAAATAAAGCTATTTGAATCAAATGAAAGTCAAATACATTCTACAAAGCTAATTGAATCAAATGAAAGTCAAACACATTCAAACAAAGCTATTTGAATCAAAGGAGAGTCAAATAAATTCAAACAAAGCTAATTAAATCAAATAAAAGTAAAATACATTCTACAAAGCTAATTGAATCAAATGAAAGTCAAACACATTCAAACAAAGCCTTTTAAATCAAATGAAAGTCAAACACATTCAAAATAGCTTTTTAATTTAAATGAAAGTCAAACACATTCAAACAAAGCTATATAAATCAAATGAAAGTGAAATGCATTCTACAAAGCAAATTGATCTAAATGAAATTCAAACACATTCAAACAAAGCTATTTGAATCAAATGACAGTTAAACACATTCTACAAAGCTAATTGAATCAATTGAAAGTCAAACACATTCAAACAAAGCTATTTGAATCAAATGAAAGTCAAATACATTCTACAAAGCTAATTGAATCAAATGAAAGTCAAACACTTTCAAACAAAGCTAATTGAATCAAATGAAAGTCAAACACATTCAAACAAAGCTATTTTAATAAAATGAATGTCAAATACATTCTGCAAAGCTAATTGAAACAAATGAAAGTCAAACACATTCAAACAAAGCTATTTGAATCAAATGAAATTCAAATACATTCAACTAAGCTAATTGAATCAAATGAAAGTAAAACACATTCAAACAAGCTATTTGAATCAAATGACAGTCAAATACATTCTACAAAGCTAATTGTATCAAATGAAAGTCAAACACATTTAAACAAAGCTATTTCAATCAAATGAAAGTGAAATGCATTCTACAAAGCTAATTTAATCAAATGAAAGTGAAACACATTTAAACAAAGCTAATTGAATCAAATGAAAGTCAAACACATTCAAATAAAGCTAATTGTATCAAATGAAAGTCAAAACACAATCAAATAAAGCTATTTGAGTCAAATGAAAGTCAAACACATTCAAACAAAGTTGTTTAAATTAAATGAAAGTGAAATGTATTCTTCAAAGCTAATTGAATCAATTGAAAGTTAAACGCATTCAAACAAAGCTATTTGAATCAAATGAAAGTCAAACACATTCAAACAAAGCTAATTGAATCAAATGAAAGTCAAATACATTCAACAAAGCTAATTGAATCAAATGAAAGTCAAACACATTCAAACAAAGCTATTTGAATCAAATGAAAGTCAAACACATTCAAACACAAAGCTATTTAAATCAAATGAGAGTCAAATACATTAAAACAAAGCTAATTAAATCAAATAAATGTCTAATACATTCTACAAAGCTAATTGAACTAAATTAAAGTCAAACACATTCAAACAAAGCTAATTGAATCAAATGAAAGTCAAACACATTCAAACAAAGATTTCGTATCAAATGAAAGTCAAATATATTCTACAAAGCTAATTGAATCAAATGAAAGTCAAACACATTCAAATAAAGCTATTTCAATCAAATGAAAGTCAAATACATTCTACAAAGCTAATTGAATCAAATGAAAGTCAAACACATTCAAACAAAGCTATTTGAATCAAATGAGAGTCAAATAAATTTAAACAAAGCTAATTAAATCAAATAAAAGTAAAATACATTCTACAAAGCTAATTGAATCAAATGAAAGTCAAACACATTCAAACAAAGCCTTTTAAATCAAATGAAAGTCAAACACATTCAAAAAAAAGCATTTTAATTTAAATGAAAGTCAAACACATTCAAACAAAGCTATATAAATCAAATGAAAGTGAAATGCATTCTACAAAGCTAATTGAATCAAATGAAAGTCAAACACATTCAAACAAGGCTATTAGAATCAAATGAAAGTCAAATACATTCTACAAAGCTAATTGAATCAAATGAAAGTCAAAGACATTCAAACAAAGCTAATTGAATCAAATGAAAGTCAAAGACATTCAAACAAAGCTAATTGAATCAAATGAAAGTCAAACACATTCAAACAAAGCTATTTTAATTAAATGAATGTCAAATACATTCTACAAAGCTAATTGAATCAAATGAAAGTCAAACACATTCAAACAAAGCTAATTAAATCAAATAAAAGTCAAATACATTCTACAAAGCTAATTGAATCAAATGAAAGTCAAACACATTCAAACAAAGCTAATTAAATCAAATAAAAGTCAAATACATTCAAACAAAGTTGTTTAAATTAAATGAAAGTGAAATGTATTCTTCAAAGCTAATTGAATCAAATGAAAGTTAAACGCATTCAACAAAGCTATTTGAATCAAATGAAAGTCAAACACATTCAAACAAAGCTAATTGAATCAAATGAAAGTCAAATACATTCAACAAAACTAATTGAATCAAATGAAAGTCAAACACATTCAAACAAAGCTAATTGAATCAAATGAAAGTCAAAGCATATTCAAAACAAAGCTATTTTAATCGAATGAAAGTCAATTACATTCTACAAAGCTAATTGAATCAAATGAAAGTCAAACACATTCAAACAAAGCTATTTGAATCAAATGAAAGTCAAACAGATTCAAACAAAGCTATTTGAATCAAATGAGAGTCAAATACATTAAAACAAAGCTAATTAAATCAAATAAATGTCTAATACATTCAACAAAGCTAATTGAATTAAATTAAAGTCAAACACATTCAAACAAAGCTAATTGAATCAAATGAAAGTCAAACACATTCAAACAAAGATTTCGAATCAAATGAAAGTCAAATACATTCTACAAAGCTAATTGAATCAAATGAAAGTCAAACACATTCAAACAAAGCTATTTCAATCAAATGAAAGTCAAATACATTCTACAAAGCTAATTGAATCAAATGAAAGTCAAACACATTCATACAAAGCTATTTGAATCAAATGAGAGTCAAATAAATTTAAACAAAGCTAATTAAATCAAATAAAAGTAAAATACATTCTACAAAGCTAATTCAATCAAATGAAAGTCAAACACATTCAAACAAAGCCTTTTAAATCAAATGAAAGTCAAACACATTCAAAAAAAGCTTTTTAATTTAAATGAAAGTCAAACACATTCAAACAAAGCTATATAAATCAAATGAAAGTGAAATGCATTCTACAAAGCAAATTGATCTAAATGAAATTCAAACACATTCAAACAAAGCTATTTGAATCAAATGACAGTAAAACACATTCTACAAAGCTAATTGAATCAAATGAAAGTCAAACACATTCAAACAAAGCTATTTGAATCAAATGAAAGTCAAATACATTCTACAAAGCTAATTGAATCAAATGAAAGTCAAACACTATTCAAACAAAGCTAATTGAATCAAATGAAAGTCAAACACATTCAAACAAAGCTATTTTAATAAATGAATGTCAAATACATTCTACAAAGCTAATTGAAAACAAATGAAAGTCAAACACATTCAAACAAAGCTATTTAAATCAAAATGAAATTCAAATACATTCTAACTAAGCTAATTGAATCAAATGAAAGTCAAAACACATTCAAACAAGCTATTTGAATCAAATGACAAGTCAAATACATTCTACAAAGCTAATTGAATCAAATGAAAGTCAAACACATTCAAACAAAGCTATTTGAATCAAATGAAAGTCAAATACATTCTACAAAGCTAATTTGAAATCAAATGAAAGTGAAACACATTCTAAACAAAGCTAATTGAATCAAATGAAAGTCAAACACATTCAAATCAAAGCTAATTGCATATCAAATGAAAGTCAAAACGCAATTCAAATAAAAGCTATTTGAGTCAAATGAAAGTCAAACACATTCAAACAAAGTTGTTTAAATTCAAATGAAAGTGAAATGCATATTCTACAAAGCTAATTGAATCAAATGAAAGTTAAACGCATTCAAACAAAGCTAATTGAATCAAATGAAAGTCAAACACATTCAAACAAAGCTAATTGAATCAAATGAAAGTCAAATACATTCACAAAGCTAATTGAATCAAATGAAAAGTCAAAACACATTCAAACACAAAAGCTATTTGAATCAAATAATGAAAGTCAAACACATTCAAACAAAGCTATTAATCATTTAATTCTCAAGAAAATCAAATGAAAGTCAAATCACATTCAAACAAAGCTAATTAAATCAAATGAAAATGTCAAATTACATTCTACAAAGCTATTTAATAAATGAACTAAATTACAAAGCTTCAAAACACATTCAAACAAAGCTAATTGAATCAAATGAAAGTCAAAAACACATTCAAACAAAGCTATTTGTAATCAAATGAAAGTCAAATACATTCTACAAAGCTAATTGAATCAAATGAAAGTCAAAACACATTCAAAATCAAAGCTATTTCGAATCAAATGAAAGTCAAAATACATTCTACAAAGCTAATTGAATCAAATGAAAGTCAAACACATTCAAACAAAGCTATTTTGAATCAAATGAAGAGTCAAATAAGCATTTCAAACTACAAAGCTAATTGAAATCAAATGAAAGTGAAAACTACATTCTCAAGACCAAAGCTAATTGAATCAAATGGAAAGTCAAACACATTCAAACAAAGCCTTTTAAATCAAATGAAGTCAAACACATTCAAAAAAAGCATTTTAATTTAAATGAAAGTCAAACACATTCAAAACAAAGCTATATAAATCAAATGAAAGTGAAATGCATTCTACAAAGCTAATTGAATCAAATGAAAGTCAAACACATTCAAACAAAGCTATTTGAATCAAAAGAAAGTCAAATACATTCTACAAAGCTAATTGAATCAAATGAAAGTCAAAGACATTCAAACAAAGCTAATTGAATCAAATGAAAGTCAAAGACATTCAAACAAAGCTAATTGAATCAAATGAAAGTCAAACACATTCAAACAAAGCTATTTTAATTAAATGAATGTCAAATACATTCCACAAAGCTAATTGAATCAAATGAAATTCAAACACATTCAAACAAAGCTAATTAAATCAAATAAAAGTCAAATACATTCTACAAAGCTAATTGAATCAAATGAAAGTCAAACAAATTCAAACAAAGCTAATTAAATCAAATAAAAGTCAAATACATTCAAACAAAGTTGTTTAAATTAAATGAAAGTTAAACGCATTCAAACAAAGCTATTTGAATCAAATGAGAGTCAAATACATTCTACAAAGCTAATTGAATCAAATGAAAGTCAAACACATTCAAACAAAGCTAATTGATTCAAATGAAAGTCAAATACATTCAACAAAGCTTATTGAATCAAATGAAAGTCAAACACATTCAAACAAAGCTAATTGAATCAAATGAAAGTCAAGCATATTCAAACAAAGCTATTTTAATCGAATGAAAGTCAATTACATTCTACAAAGCTAATTGAATCAAATGAAAGTCAAACACATTCACACAAAGCTATTTGAATCAAATGAAAGTCAAACAGATTCAAACAAAGCTATTTGAATCAAATGAGAGTCAAATACATTAAAACAAAGCTAATTAAATCAAATAAATGTCTAATACATTCTACAAAGCTAATTGAATTAAATTAAAGTCAAACACATTCAAACAAAGCTAATTGAATCAAATGAAAGTCAAACACATTCAAACAAAGATTTCAAATCAAATGAAAGTCAAATACATTCTACAAAGCTAATTGAATCAAATGAAAGTCAAAACACATTCAAATAAAGCTATTTCAATCAAATGAAAGTCAAATACATTCTACAAAGCTAATTGAATCAAATGAAAGTCAAACACATTCAAACAAAGCTATTTGAATCAAATGAGAGTCAAATAAGTTTAAACAAAGCTAATTAAATCAAATAAAAGTAAAATACATTCTACAAAGCTAATTGAATCAAATGAAAGTCAAACACATTCAAACAAAGCCTTTTAAATCAAATGAAAGTCAAACACATTCAAAAAAAGCTTTTTAATTTAAATGAAAGTCAAACACATTCAAACAAAGCTATATAAATCAAATGAAAGTGAAATGCATTCTATAAAGCAAATTGAATTAAATGAAATTCAAACACATTCAAACAAAGCTATTTAAATCAAATGACAGTAAAATACATTCTACAAAGCTAATTGAATCAAATGAAGGTCAAACACATTCAAACAAAGCTATTTGAATCAAATGAAAGTCAAATACATTCTACAAAGCTAATTGAATCAAATGAAAGTCAAAGACAATCAAACAAAGCTAATTGAATCAAATGAAAGTCAAAGACATTCAAACAAAGCTAATTGAATCAAATGAAAGTCAAACACATTCAAACAAAGCTATTTTAATTAAATGAATGTCAAATACATTCTACAAAGCTAATTGAATCAAATGAAAGTCAAACACATTCAAACAAAGCTATTTGAAGAAAATGAAAGTCAAATACATTCTATAAAGCAAATTGAAACAACTGAAAGTCAAACACAGTCAAACAAAGTTATTTGACTCAAATGAAAGTCAAATACATTCTACAAAGCTAATTGAATCAAATGAAAGTCAAACACATTCAAACAAAGCTATTTGAATCAAATGAAAGTCAAATACGTTCTACAAAGCTAATTGTATCATATGAAAGTCAAACGCAATCAAATAAAGCTATTTGAGTCAAATGAAAGTCAAACACATTCAAACAAAGTTGTTTAAATTAAATTAAAGTGAAATATATTCTACAAAGCTAATTGAATCAAATGAAAGTAAAACACATTCAAACAAAGCTATTTGAATCAAATGAGAGCCAAATACATTCTACAAAGCTAATTGAATCAAATGAAAGTCAAACATATTCAAACAAAGCTAATTGAATCAAATGAGAGTCAAATACATTCAACAAAGCTAATTGAATCAAATGAAAGTCAAACACATTTAAACTAAGCTAATTGAATCAAATGAAAGTCAAGCACATTCAAACAAAGCTATTTTAATCCAATGAAAGTCAAATACATTCTACAAAGCTAATTGAATCAAATGAAAAGAAAACACATTCAAACAAAGCTATTTGAATCAAATGAAAGTCAAACACATTCAAACAATGCTATTTGAATCAAATGAGGGTCAAATACATTAAAACAAAGATAATTAAATCAAATAAAATTCTAATACATTCTACAAAGCTAATTGAATTAAATGAAAGTCAAATACATTCTACAAAGCTAATTGAATCAAATGAAAGTCAAACACATTCAAATAAAGCTATTTGAATCAAATGAAAGTCAAATACATTCTATAAAGCTAATTGAATCAAATGAAAGTCAAACACATTCAAACAAAGCTATTTGAATCAAAGGAGAGTCAAATAAATTCAAACAAAGCTAATTAAATCAAATAAAAGTAAAATACATTCTACAAAGCTAATTGAATCAAATGAAAGTCAAACACATTCAAACAAAGCCTTTTAAATCAAATGAAAGTCAAACACATTCAAAAAAGCTTTTTAATTTAAATGAAAGTCAAACACATTCAAACAAAGCTATATAAATCAAATGAAAGTGAAATGCATTCTACAAAGCAAATTGATCTAAATGAAATTCAAACACATTCAAACAAAGCTATTTAAATCAAATGACAAACAAACACATTCTACAAAGCTAATTGAATCAATTGAAAGTCAGACACATTCAAACAAAGCTATTTGAATCAAATGAAAGTCAAATACATTCTACAAAGCTAATTGAATAAATGAAAGTCAAACACATTCAAACAAAGCTAATTGAATCAAATGAAAGTCAAAACACATTCAAACAAAGCTATTTTAATAAAATGAATGTCAAATACATTCTACAAAGCTAATTGAAACAAATGAAAGTCAAACACATTAAAACAAAGCTATTTGAATCAAATGAAATTCAAATACATTCTACTAAGCTTATTTAATCAAATGAAAGTCAAGCACATTCAAACAAGCTATTTGAATCAAATGACAGTCAAATACATTCTACAAAGCTAATTGTATCAAATGAAAGTCAAACACATTCAAACAAAGCTATTTGAATCAAATGAAAGTGAAATGCATTCTACAACGCTAATTGAATCAAATGAAAGTGAAACACATTCAAACAAAGCTAATTGAATCAAATGAAAGTCAAACACATTCAAATAAAGCTATTTGAATCAAATGAAAGTCAAAAAACGTTCTACAAAGCTAATTGTATCAAATGAAAGTCAAACGCAATCAAATAAAGCTATTTGAGTCAAATGAAAGTCAAACACATTCAAACAAAGTTGTTTAAATTAAATGAAAGTGAAATGTTTTCTTCAAAGCTAATTGAATCAATTGAAAGTTAAACGCATTCAAACAAAGCTATTTGAATCAAATGAAAGTCAAACACATTCAAACAAAGCTAATTGAATCAAATGAAAGTAAAATACAATCAACAAAGCTAATTAAATCAAATGAAAGTCAAACACATTCAAACAAAGCTAATTGCATCAAATGAAAGTCAAGCACATTCAAACAAAGCTATTTTAATCGAATGAAAGTCAATTACATTCTACAAAGCTAATTGAATCAAATGAAAGTCAAACACATTCAAACAAAGCTATTTGAATCAAATAAAAGTCAAACACATTCAAACAAAGCTATTTGAATCAAATGAGAGTCAAATACATTAAAACAAAGCTAATTAAATCAAATAATAGTCTAATACATTCTACAAAGCTAATTGAATTAAATTAAAGTCAAACACATTCAAACAAAGCTAATTGAATCAAATGAAAGTCAAACACATTCAAACAAAGATTTCGAATCAAATGAAAGTCAAATACATTCTACAAAGCTCATTGAATCAAATGAAAGACAAACACATTCAAACAAAGCTATTTTAATAAAATGAATGTCAAATACATTCTACAAAGCTAATGGAATCAAATGAAAGTCAAACACATTCAAACAAAGCTATTTGAATCAAATGAGAGTCAAATAAATTTAAACAAAGCTAATTAAATCAAATAAAAGTAAAATAAATTCTACAAAGCTAATTGAATCACATGAAAGTCAAACACATTCAAACAAAGCCTTTTAAATCAAATGAAAGTCAAACACATTCAAAAAAAGCTTTTTTAATTTAAATGAAAGTTAAACACATTCAAACAAAGCTATATAAATCAAATGAAAGTGAAGTGCATTCTACAAAGCAAATTGAATTAAATGAAATTCAAACACATTCAAACAAAGCTATTTAAATCAAATGACAGTAAAATACATTCTACAAAGCTAATTGAATCAAATGAAAGTGAAACACATTTAAACAAAGCTATTTGAATCAAATGAAAGTCAAATACATTCTACAAAGCTAATTGAATCAAATGAAAGTCAAAGAAATTCAAACAAAGCTAATTGAATCAAATGAAAGTCAAAGACGTTCAAACAAAGCTAATTGAATCAAATGAAAGTCAAACACAATCAAACAAAGCTATTTTAATTAAATGAATGTCAAATACATTCTGCAAAGCTAATTGAATCAAATGAAAGTCAAACACATTCAAACAAAGCTATTTGAAGAAAATGAAAGTCAAATACATTCTACAAAGCTAATTGAATCAAATAAAAGTCAAACACATTCAAACAAAGCTATTTGAATCAAATGAAAGTCAAATACGTTCTACAAAGCTAATTGTATCATATTAAAGTCAAACGCAATCAAATAAAGCTATTTGAGTCAAATGAAAGTCAAACACATTCAAACAAAGTTGTTTAAATTAAATTAAAGTGAAATGTGTTCTACAAAGCTAATTGAATCCAATGAAAGTTAAACGCATTCAAACAAAGCTATTTCAATCAAATGAGAGTTAAATACATTCTACAAAGCTAATTGAATCAAATGAAAGTCAAACACATTCAAACAAAGCTAATTGAATCAAATGAGAGTCAAATACATTCAACAAAGCTAATTGAATCAAATGAAAGTCAAACATATTCAAACTAAGCTAATTGAATCAAATGAAAGTTAAGCACATTCAAACAAAGCTATTTTAATCAAATGAAAGTAAAACACATTCAAACGAAGCTATTTGAATCAAATGAAAGTCAAACACATTCAAACAATGCTATTTGAATCAAATGAGAGTCAAATACATTAAAACAAAGCTAATTAAATCAAATAAAAGTCTAATACATTTTACAAAGCTAATTGAATTAAATTAAAGTCAAATACATTCTACAAAGCTAATTGAATCAAATGAAAGTCAAACACATTCAAATAAAGCTATTTGAATCAAATGAAAGTCAAATACATTCTACAAAGCTAATTAAATCAAATGAAAGTCAAATAAATTCAAACAAAGCTAATTAAATCAAATAAAAGTAAAATACATTCTACAAAGCTAATTGAATCAAATGAAAGTCAAACACATTCAAACAAAGCCTTTTAAATCAAATGAAAGTCAAACACATTCAAAAAAAGCTTTTTTAATTTAAATGAAAGTTAAACACATTCAAACAAAGCTATATAAATCAAATGAAAGTGAAGTGCATTCTACAAAGCAAATTGAATGAAATGAAATTCAAACACATTCAAACAAAGCTATTTAAATCAAATGACAGTAAAATACATTCTACAAAGCTAATTGAATCAAATGAAAGTCAAACACATTTAAACAAAGCTATTTGAATCAAATGAAAGTCAAATACATTCTACAAAGCTAATTGAATCAAATGAAAGTCAAAGACATTCAAACAAAGCTAATTGAATCAAATGAAAGTCAAAGACATTCAAACAAAGCTAATTGAATCAAATGAAAGTCAAACACAATCAAACAAAGCTATTTTAATTAAATGAATGTCAAATACATTCTGCAAAGCTAATTGAATCAAATGAAAGTCAAACACATTCAAACAAAGCTATTTGAAGAAAATGAAAGTCAAATACATTCTACAAAGCTAATTGAATCAAATAAAAGTCAAACACATTCAAACAAAGCTATTTGAATCAAATGAAAGTCAAATACGTTCTACAAAGCTAATTGTATCATATGAAAGTCAAACGCAATCAAATAAAGCTATTTGAGTCAAATGAAAGTCAAACACATTCAAACAAAGTTGTTTAAATTAAATTAAAGTGAAATGTGTTCTACAAAGCTAATTGAATCCAATGAAAGTTAAATGCATTCAAACAAAGCTATTTCAATCAAATGAGAGTTAAATACATTCTACAAAGCTAATTGAATCAAATGAAAGTCAAACACATTCAAACAAAGCTAATTGAATCAAATGAGAGTCAAATACATTCAACAAAGCTAATTGAATCAAATGAAAGTCAAACATATTCAAACTAAGCTAATTGAATCAAATGAAAGTTAAGCACATTCAAACAAAGCTATTTTAATCAAATGAAAGTAAAACACATTCAAACGAAGCTATTTGAATCAAATGAAAGTCAAACACATTCAAACAATGCTATTTGAATCAAATGAGAGTCAAATACATTAAAACAAAGCTAATTAAATCAAATAAAAGTCTAATACATTTTACAAAGCTAATTGAATTAAATTAAAGTCAAATACATTCTACAAAGCTAATTGAATCAAATGAAAGTCAAACACATTCAAATAAAGCTATTTGAATCAAATGAAAGTCAAATACATTCTACAAAGCTAATTAAATCAAATGAAAGTCAAATAAATTCAAACAAAGCTAATTAAATCAAATAAAAGTAAAATACATTCTACAAAGCTAATTGAATCAAATGAAAGTCAAACACATTCAAACAAAGCCTTTTAAATCAAATGTTAGTCAAACACATTCAAACAAAGCTAAATAAATCAAATAAAAGTCAAACACATTCTACAAAGCAAATTGAATCATATAAAAGTCAAACACATTCAAACAAAAGCTAATTGCATCAAATGGAAGTCAAATACATTCTACAAATCTAATTGAATTAAATATGTTAATTCAAAATAAGCTAATCGAATTAAATTAAAGTCAAACACATTCAAAATAAGCTAATATAATTAAATTAAAGTCAATCACATTCAAACAAAGCTTTCGAACCAAGTGAAAGTCAAATACATTCTACAAAGCTAATTGAATAAAATGAAAGTCAAATACATTCTACTAAGCTAATTGAATCAAATGAAAGTCAAACACATTCAAACAAAGCTATTTGAATCAAATGACAGTCAAATACATTTTACAAAGCTAATTGAATCAAATGAAAGTCAAAGACATTCAAACAAACCTAATTGAATCAAATGAAAGTCAAACATATTCAAACAAAGCTATTTTAATCAAATGAATGTCAAATACGTTCAACAAAGCTAATTTTATCAAATGGAAGTCAAACACATTCAAATAAAGCTATTTGAATCAAATGAAAGTCAAACACATTCAAACAAAGTTATTTAAATCAAATGAAAGTGAAATGCATTCTACAAAGCTAATTGAATCAAATGAAAGTTAAACACATTCAAATAAAGCTATTTGAATCAAATGAGAGTCAAATACATTCAAACAAAGCTAATTAAATCAAATAAAAGTCAAACACATTCAAACAAAGCTATTTGAATCAAATGAGAGTCAAACACGTTCAAACAAAGCTAATTAAATCAAATAAAAGTCAAATACATTCTACAAAGCTAATTGAATCAAATAAAAGTCAAACACATTCAAACAAGGCCTTTTAAATCAAATAAAAGTCAAACACATTCAAAAAAAGCTTTTTAATTTAAATGAAAGTCAAACACATTCAAACAAAGCTATATAAATCAAATGAAAGTGAAATGTAATCTACAAAGCAAATTGAATCAAATGAAATTCAATCACATTCAAACAAAGCTATTTGAATCAAATGAAAGTCAAATACATTCTACAAAGCTAATTGAATCAAATGAAACTCAAACACATTCAAACAAAGCTATTTGAATCAAATGAGAATCAAACATGTTCAAACAAAGCTAATTAAATCAAATAAAAGTCAAATACATTCTACAAAGCTAATTGAATCAAATGAAAGTCAAAAACATTTAAACAAAGATATTTGAATCAAATGAAAGTTAAATACATTCTACTAAGCTAATTGGATCAAATGAAAGTCAAACACATTCAAACAAAGCTATTTGAATCAAATGAAAGTCAAATACGTTCTACAAAGCTAATTGAATCAAATAAAAGTGAAACACATTCAAACAAAGCTATTTGAATTAAATGAGAGTTGATTAGGGGATTTTGCTCCCACCAATCGGAATGCGCCACGTGGGCCAATCAGGTCCTGCCAAGTGTCCCCCAATTGGAACTGTCAGGGCTTGCCACGTGGCACACGCTTATTCGTCCACCTTGGACCTATTATGTCATGACACGTGGCATACTCCATGCCTAATGGAGAAACTGGCCACCCAGGCCCAACTTCCGAGGGAAGCCCAATAAGCCCTAGGTTAACCTAAACCTAGGATTGGCACGTTTCCCAAGGTTATAAATACCTCCCTTAATCCTTATTAAGGGGGATTACATGAATAACAGGCTGATCACGCTAAAAAAAACAGATTACCTACATTAAACACTCTCACCTAGAGAGACCCAATCACTTTATTTTCCGCATTAATTACTCCTTAATCAAGTACTAACTTGACCGTCGGAGGCGGAGCTCCCACCACCAAGATTCTCCGTTGTTTTGCAGGTACAGGCGTCCGGTTCCAGTCTCGGAATTGTAACTCTCCCGCAGGACATCAGAAAACCCCGAAACATTTGGCGCCGTCTGTGGGGAGAGTACTTCTGAGATGGCATCCACGTTTGTACCGACTCCTGAAGAGAGGCGTCCCTAGACGACCCTCAAGTTCAGTCGGACCACGATACTGAGAATGAATTTGAAGTTGAAGCTCACACAGCTTCAGACGGGACCCTAAGGGGCCGACGTACCCGTCAGACCGAAAGGAGAGAACGGGAACATCTTCAAACTGGAAGTGAGCCAGCACGCGCACCGCCTGTTCGGCAGCAGCCGACTGATGGGTCTGCTCCCATCACAAGGAATGAACTCATGACCTTCATGAGGGACTTCAAGGGAGAAATTCAAGAGTTGATCAAACAGAAGCCGCCTGCTCTGGACAAGGAGCAGTCGGCTAAGAAACCCTCCACTTCACAGAAGAGGAAGCCAGTTCAAGGGCGAGAGGCGACTCCTCATCCTAAATCTAGGAAGCGGGAGCCGACTGCCCTTGATTTCACAAAATACCGTTTTCCTACTCCAGGAACTAGGAAACTTGTTCGTCATATTCAGGCGGACGGGTCGAGAAAAACATACACAAACGCTCGGCTACTGCTAGAGCAGAACAACAATATTTCTTACAGCCACCTCCGTTTGGTGGACATGCAGCAAAAAAATGTCCAACCTATGGACTGGCAGCTACGGTTGCTTAGACTTGGTGAACAGCCGTCGGCCTTCTCCAAGGAAATTACTGAAGCCGCTCAGCCGGCCAAAGTGAAAAATGTATTAGTAGGCGCCTGTGACGGCACTACTAACCCAGAAGACCATCTGATGACATTCACCAACCTGATGTACGTTCAAGGGTTGGATGATCCCACCTGGTGCAAGTGTTTCCCAGCGACTCTCAAAGGAATCGCACAACAATGGTTCGACAAACCTGCCGACTGGTTATGTAAATAACTTCAGGACGCTTGCTTACTTATTCACCTCCAACTTCGCCATGACATCCCTGCGAAGAAGACGACCCTTGATTTAGGAACAATTCAGCATGGCGAGAAGGAGGGGCTTCGTTCTTACATCAGGCGGCTTAACCTGATGAGAATACAGATTTAAGGGTTACCGGATGAAGTAGCCTATACTGACTTTTTCAGAGGTCTCAAAGACGGGTCGACCTTCAAATTTGATTTGGTCCGAAAGAGGGTGGCGACTCTTCAAGAGGCCTTGATTGAAGCGGAAGCCTATATACAGGCGACTGACCTTTATAGTACGGGAAAACAGTCGGACGGGAAAAGGTTCGACAAAAGAGAAGGACGACAGAAACAGTCGTCAAACAAAGACGAGGAGAGAAAAGAGGTCTTGGCGGCTGATTCCTCTAAACAGCCGGCCCAGAAAAAGAAAAAAGAATTCAAACCATACTCCCCAAAGTATGCGTTTAACAAGGATAGCCAGTTTATCCTAAAGGAAATCAAGGGACGGATCTCAATTGAGAAGACGGTCCCCATGAAGGGTTCTGCAAACAACCGGAACCAAGATAAATTATGTGCTTATCATGAAGATGTTGGTCATCACACCAATGAATGCATCAGTCTCATGCGGTATCTGGACCGCCTGGCTGAACATGGTGATCTTGACACTTATGTCAAGAAATCTACGAGGAACACTTCCACAAAAAAGTAGTCGGCCAAAAAGAATCAAAAGGCCGACAGCTCCGATACAGATGATGCAGTCGTCTACACCATTGCAGGCGGATTCTCAGGAGGCGGCCCCACTATTAGGGGCAACAAAGACAATATCAGGCGGTTAGATGTAAATTCCGTTCACCAAGAACGGCCCTCCAAATATTCATTTCCTGAGATTGTCATCACTGAAGAAGATCTAGGAGGGGTAAGAGGGCCTCATGACGACCCTATCGTTATTGAATGTAAAGTAGCCAACCAGAGAGTTGGCCGAATCCTCATAGATACCGGAAGCTCCTCAGATCTCATCAGTAGCAAATGTCTATCGAAACTAAAATATCAGACTGATTGCATACATCCGGCCTCCCACCCTTTAGTAGGGTTTGGAGGAGGAGTTGTCCACCCACTGGGACGAGTGGATTTACCCATCCGCCTGGGCGAAAAAGGGGAAGGACGACACATGGTAGTCCGGTTCCTGGTAGTAGAAGAACTCTCGGCCTACAACATGATTCTGGGTCGACCAACCCTGAATAAATCCAAGGCTGTTATAATCCCATCTCTTATGTAGCTCAAGTTTGAGAGGGATAATGGAACAGTCGGCTCCCTAAAGGGAGATCAGAGGATGGCCCGAGAGTGCTATCTCTTGGATGTCAAGCCCACTGTTATGGCCACTGGTTCGAGTGGTGCAAAAAATAGACCTTGACAATGTCAAGGAGAGTGCGCCTGTTCAAAAAGCAGGCGACAAGAAGAGAAAGGCATCCCAGACGGGGGCCGCAAGAAAAGACAGAAAATAGCAATCATTGGCAGAGGAGCGGTCGGATGAATTCCGCCCTCAGCCGGCTGGTGAGCATATGGACCTGATCCTAGACGACTCACGTCCTGACCGTACAGTCAAAGTTGGGACGACTGCTCTGAGTGTCCTAGGTGACGACTTTCACAAACTATTGAAAGAATACAAGGACATCTTTGCATTCGAAGTCCATGAAATGCCAGGCATTAGTCCTGATCTGGCGGTGCATAAACTGTCCGTGGATCCTAAAAAAGAAGCCGGTATGGCAGAAGAAGCGGAACCATGGCGAAGAAAGAAGTCTGGCGGCAGCCGCCGAAGTTAAAAAATTACTTGATGCAGGGTTCATTCGGCAATGTTACTTCCCAGACTGGGTTGCAAATGTGGTGCTTGTTAAAAAGCCGAATGGCACCTGGCAAATGTGTGTAGACTACACAGACTTAAACAAGGCGTGCCCCAAAGACAGTTACCCTCTGCCTAAAATTGATAACCTGGTCGACTCAACAGCCGGCCATGCTTTGATGAGCTTTATGGACGCCTATTCTGGTTTCCATCAAATTCCTTTATGGAAGAAAGATCAGGAGAAGACGGCCTTCGTCACTGATCAGGGGTTATACTGTTACACGGTCATGCCGTTTGGTCTTAAGAATGCCCCGGCTACCTTTCAGCGAATGATAAACACTGTGTTCTTTGATCAGATTGGGAGAAACGTCGAGGCATACATTGATGATATGATTGTCAAGACTAAACTTCAGAAAGATCATCCGTCGGACATCCGAGAAACTTTCACCACACTCAGGCGGCACCATGTCATGCTCAATCCCAAGAAATGTGTCTTTGGAGTTGAGTCTAGGAAATTTCTCGGGTTCCTTATCAATCAGAGAGGAATAGAGGCGAACCCTGAGAAGGTGCAGGCAGTCATTGACATGCAGTCGCCTCGTACCATCCGAGAGGTTCAGAAGTTAACAGGTTGTCTGGCGGCCTTGGGAAGATTTCTAAGCCGATCAGGCGACAAATGCCTATACTTTTTCCAGGCAATTAAGAAAAAGGCAAGGTTTGAATGGGGGCCGGATGCTGAGGCCGCCTTCCAGAAATTGAAAGTTCACTTGCATTCCTTGCCGAGGCTGGTCAGCCCTTTGCCCAAAGAGGTACTCTACATGTTCCTGGCCGTCTCTGATCATGCGTTAAGCGCTGTTCTCCTTGCTGAAAGAGACGGCTGTCAGCACCCGGTCTACTTTGTCAGTCACGTACTGAAAAATGCCGAGTTGAGGTATCCCCTAGTTGAGAAATTTAGTCTTGCACTCTTCATGGCTGTTAAAAAATTGAAGCCCTACTTTTTGGCACATGCAGTCGTCGTGTATACAGACCAACCTATCAAGCAGCCACTTACCATCATGGAGTCGTCAAGCCAAATGATCAAATGGGCCATAGAAATACAGAGCCTCAAAGTTACTTTCGAGCCTAGAAAAGCAATGAAGGGGCAAGCCTTTGCTGACTTTATTGTAGAGATGACTCGTCCTCCTGACTCTCAAGTTCCAGACCATGTATGGAAGGTATATGTGGACGGAAGCTCTACTTCAAATGGTTGTGGAGCAGGCGTCATATGTCAGTCGCCAGAGGGCGACAGGTACGAGTATGCTCTACGCTTCAGTTTTCAGGCTTCAAACAATGAGGCAGAATATGAAGCTTTACTAGCCGGGATCCGCATGTGCAAGGCGGCAGGGGCAAGAAAAATAGACGCATGTTCCGATTCACAATTGATAGTGAGTCAGTACAATGGAGAATACGAAGCAACCCATCCGGCCATGATCAAGTATTTACAGGCAGTCCGACAAGTAGTCGGCTCTCTTGAGGATTTCCATCTGATCCAAGTGCCGAGATCAGAAAACAACCAAGCGGATGCACTGTCAAAATTAGCATCATCCGCCTCCTCTGATACTCCTCGAACTGCTTTTTTGGGAAGTAATGGAGAAGAGAAGCATCGAGGAAAACCCTATTGGAATCCTAGACAGAAGCTCAACCTGGATGGATTCAATCAGGGCATATCTGACAAACGGTACACTGCCGGATGATCCTCAACAGGCGGCAGCACTGAAAAAACGAGCCACCTGTTTTGAAATGATAAAGGGAGAACTTCACAAAAGGGGGTACCTTCAACCCTTCTTAAAGTGTGTTACTCCAGAAAAGGGACAAGAGATACTAGACGATCTTCACTCTGGTTACTGTGCTTCTCATATAGGCGGTAGGACGCTTGCTCAAAGGGCAAGGCGGCAGGGCTACTTTTGGCCTACTTTGGAAGCAGATGCAATGGAGATGGTGAAAAAATGTGACAAGTGCCAAAGGTTTGGCAAACTAATTCACCGTCCGGCTACTAACCTCACTACCATTCATAGCCCACTACCGTTTGCTAAGTGGGGCATGGACATTCTGGGTCCATATACGCCTGCTACAGGCGGCAAGAGGTATATACTTGTTCCCATTGACTACTTCACTAAATGGGTAGAGCCGGAGGCTGTAAAGGGAATCAAGAGGAAAGATGTAATTTCATTCATTTGGAAAAAATGTCATCACTCGGTTCGGAGTTCCCATGTCTATGGTTTTTGATAATGGTCCCCAATTTGAGACGCCTGTTCTCAAAAGCTGGTTGGGTGACCAAGGAATTGCAAACTACTTTGCATCTGTCGGCCGTCCACAAGCAAACGGCCAGGTAGAAGCCTTTAATAAAATCATCTTAGACGGTCTCAAGAAAAAGATTGAACGAGCAGGCGGCCTATGGGCGGATGAACTACCACATGTTCTCTGGGCCATTAGGACGACTGAAAAAGGGGCGACTGGAGAAACTCCATTCCTCCTAACTTACGGTGCGGAAGCTGTTCTTTTAATAGAACACTACGAGCCGACTCTTCGAGTAATGCTATATGACGAAGAGGCAAACTGGGAAGCCATGCGCCTGACATTAGACTCACTTCCTGAAAAGAGGGGCAATGCTGTTTTGCGCCATGAAATCTATCGCCTGAGAATGACTAGATCATACAACAAAAAAGTACACAGGCGTCCACTCAAAGTAGGGGACTTTGTACTTAGAAAAATGGAAGCAGTTGGTAGGGCTAATGAGTCTGGAAAACTAACTCCCAACTGGGAAGGACCCTACCGAATCTATGAGGAAGTGAGGGACGGTACCTACCGTCTGGAAACACCAGACGGACAACCGTTGCCTCGAACTTGGAAAGTAGATAATCTTAAGAAATATTTCTTTTGAATGATGTAAATAGTCAAGAGCTACTTAATAAAAGTTTGCACTTACTATTCAATTTTGTACTAAGAGGGGCACGCCTACTAACAAATAGTCGGCTACTCTCCATGTTTAATTTTTATTCTTGCTTAAAGAGGGGCATGCCGTTTGTACCTTTACAGTCGGCTACTCTCCATTGAGTATTTTACTCTATTTTCAGAGGGGCATGCCGTCTGTACCTTTACAGTCGGCTACTCTCCATTGAGTTTTTCACTCTATCTTCAGAGGGGCATGCCGTCTGTACCTTTACAGTCGGCTACTCTCCATTGAGTTTTTCACTCTATCTTCAGAGGGGCATGCTGTCTGTACCTTTACAGTCGGCTACTCTCCATTGAGTTTTTCACTCTATCTTCAGAGGGGCATGCCGTCTGTACCTTTACAGTCGGCTACTCTCCATTGAGTATTTTACTCGCAATAGGGGCATGTCGTCTGGACATATAGTCGGCTACTCTCCATAAGAAGATGGTCGACTGGTTCCAAACACATAGCCACCCCCCTAATACTTAGCTAAAATGATTAGGGCCTGGCCAACCCTGTGCCTAACAGGCGGCTACCCTCCTTTTACTTAGCACCTACTTACCAAGGCCACAGGCCGAATGATCAGACCAGGCGCCAAGCCAACTGATCAAATCTACAAAACTAATACGACCTGTCCCAACAACATAGCAGGCGTCCGGCGGCATCCCTCCGGATGAAATTCGTCGCAGAGAGCAGCTCCCTTTTGGGTGGAACATTATTCTATAAACTAATTACACGGCACCTATACGACTGTCCCCAAGGGCAACCACGTAGCCGTTTTTGAGACAAGGATAACTCTATCACTAACCAAACCAGTGGTAGCAGTTGACATCTGAGTCAGATGACCGCCTGTATTACTTGGGATAAATGCAGGGGGTACCTCTTGAGTTAATAGCCAACAAACATTGGCGAATCAAGGGGTCTAGCCGGCCTCCGCCGCCTGGTACCTCTACTTCTCAAGCAAGAGTGACGGCGACTGAGTAACTCCAACGTTAACTCATAGTCACTCCCTCAAATTTGGTAGGGAACCTAAAAGGTTTGAGTAGACCGCCTGTTTTTTGGCAAACAGGGGCACTCAAACCCCTATTCCTACTAGGTAACCTATTGAGTTAATAGCCAACAAACATTGGCGAATCAAGGGGATCAGCCGGCCTCCGCCGCCTGGTACCTCTACTACTCAATCTAGATTGTGACGAATACTAAGTAACTCCTATGTTAACTTATAGTCAGTCAAACTTAGTATGGAGCCTAAAAGGTATGAGTCGTCCGCCTGTTTTTAGTAAACAGGGGCTCTCAACCACTAATCCTGCTAGGTTAACAAATTATGAGTTAAAAGCCAACAAACATTGGCGAATAAAGGGAAACAACCGGTACCCGCCGCTTGTTATCTCTACTACTCAATTCCTTGGCGACTAGGTAATACTCATGTTTACTTGGTCAGACCACTTTCCTACTTGGTTAAATTTACATATGACAGGACCGCCTGCCTAAAAAGGGTCCAGACCTTAAAAGAGTTCGAATACCAATTGGATAAATAGCCGACTGATCGTCTATCCTGGAAACAGACAACCAGTCGTCCAGGGGCATAGGCGGCGTGACTAACTATCCGTACCTGTCTGCAACTATCGGCCATGTAAAACAGTCGGTCTAGTGAACAATTGGATATTAGAATATGGAATACTTAGACAAATTTGAGGCAAAACAAAAATTCATTAAAAATAAGCCGGTCATCAAAGACCGGCAAAATATTCAAAGCCCCGGCCCCCTGGCCGGGTAAATACAAAACAAACGGCACGCAGGCCGTGGAAAGAATACATAAAGCTTAAGAAGGGGGCAGATCTTCAATATTAGCAGCTGCCGCCTGGTTAGCACTCTTCTTGCTGGACTCGGCTTCAATACAAGCGCCACTACCGGCTCCTCCTCCTCCAACGCTTCTTCCAACGCCTCTTCCTCAGCAGCCGCCAGGATCTCTTGATTATAAGTATCAGAACACTGGCGGTACGTTCTTTCCCAAGAGGCAAAGTCGGCATTGGGGAAGAGGCGGCCCCAGGTCATGCGCTGGATTTGAGCGGAGTCTTCCATCATCTCCTGGACCAGCTCTTTCTTCTCTTGCTCGGCCTTTTTCGAGAAGCCCTTGAGTAAGACTCTTCTCCTGGGTCACCAGGCGTTCCTTTACGTTGGCCAAGGATTTCTCCAAGGCTTCGTAAGAGTACATTTTCAGGCGAAGAGGTTTCAGCTCGGCCTTGAGATTTGTGATGGTCGCCTCCAGCTCGTCATTCTTCTTCTGGGCCGCCTCTAACTGAGCCCGAACAGGGCCGGTAGCCTGCGCCTGATAATAAAGAATATCAATGGTCAGAACTTCATTTTGGGCAATTTGAAACATTGCCTTATCACAGTCAGAGGCGGCCATAGCTTTTTGCAGCCTTTACCTCTTTGTTCTTCCGGTCAAGCTGCTTGCGAAGGCCGTTCACTCGGAGCAGGGCCTAAGTAAAAAGAAACAGGCGTCAGTTTCCAAACAAAAAAAGAAAACAGGCGTCCAGAAATTCAAATACTCAAAAATATGCTAAGTATACCTCAGCAAGGACCCCTGCAATCCCGTCTAGGTCAAGGGTGCCGACACCCCTGACCGCCTCCCTTTTAGCTGGAGGAACTGCCCTGATCATAGACTTGGCCATCTCTACCAAGTCAGGCTCGTGAGGGCCGGCTGCATCAAGCATAAACAAATGGATTAGACCTAGTAAAAAAGGGAGCAAGTCTAAAAATTTACAAGGACAACTTCTTACTTCTAGGCGGCCCAGTTGGAGTTTTAGAAGAAGTGGCCGGCTGTTTCTCAGCCGCCACATGTTTCCTGGCAGAACCAGGAGAGCTCCCAACATTCGTCTTCCGGGCCTTGGGTCCGGCTGTTGGGAAGATGAAGCTCTTGGAGCACCCGTCTAAAAAAGAAGAAAAAAGTCAGTATATGCATAAACACAACACCAAAAAGAGGGTGAAAGGTTCGGAGCTCACCAAGGGTGCCCCCTTCTTGGGGGAGTCGGTTGAAGCTTGTTGCATGATAGAGGCCCGCAACATGGCCGCCGCAGTCTTGGAGGCGGTGATTTTGCTCATGGCGTCAGCTGCAAAAACAAACAACAAAGTTAATAAAAGTCATAACAAGAAATGTATGGAACAACAGAGTATTCGACAGGCCGACTACCTCTTGAGCACCGACTACTGAGGCCACAGGCGGCCAAAAAGTACTCGTCGTAGAGCCATTTGAAGCTCGGGACGCAGTGCAGGGGTACTTGCTCTCGTACCCCTGAAGTAGAGTTGACCCTCGACTCTACTTTAAAGAGTCCTTTATCAAGGATCTCTTTCTTAGCCTTGGGGGGAACAGGCGGCATGCTACGGCCGCCTGCAAGAAGGGGCGGATTCCTGTTCCACCTATTGAAGCACTTGTTCAGCTCAATGTCTGAACTCTCAATGATGAGGAAGGTGCTCCGCCAGTCCTTCCACTTGTTTGCTTTACCTCTCGTCATGAGGTAGCCCCTGTGGCTTGTCAATTGATACCAGCCGGTACCGCCTGTCTTAGGGGTCCGGCTGAGATAGTTCATATGGGCGAAAGCCACATAGCCGAGTACGTTGACCCAGGAGTTTGGGGCTAACTGCCATAACCCCAACTCATACCCATCCAAAATCCGCTGAATAGCCGGATGTAATGGGAAGCGAAGCTCTGCCTTGATGGCCGCCTCGTAGCAGCCAAAGCAGGCGCTATCATAACTGGAACCAGCCGGCCAGACGACTGTGTCTTCAGGATCCGGCACAAACACTAGAAAGTCGGGGCCCATGGTGTGGTTTGCAATAAAGCTCTCCACTTTCTCTTGCATGGCTCCGTGCAGTAGTAGGGGTATTTAGCTCTCGGTAAGAGGCGGATGGCTCCGCCCAATTGTCCCCCTTCTCAACTGCGTTAGAAAGTCTCGCCTCTTGCAGGCGGCTGTTTTTCTCTTCTGTACTCAAAGAAGCATGGCCAGAAGAGCTTGACTCGGAATCATCCTCTGACGAGTCCGAAAGAGGACGACTCCTCCCCTCTCCCGGAGGGGCCCGCCTCCTCTCTTTGAAAAGGAGCAGATTTGTTAACTGTTAAATGGGAAGGGTCACCATGACTCCTCCCTCAGAATTGTCGGCTTTCAGGCCGCCTTCTTTCACTTCCACATCTGGCGCCTGGTCAGATGTTTCACTAAGCGGCAACCTGTGGGAGGAGCCGTCTGAATTTGAGATCCTAGCAGTATTTTTCGTTCTGGCCATCCTGCTCTGCATAGACACAGATACAGTCGGACTTTGTATAAAGGGCAAAGATGGGTCCAGAAAAGGGCAGGCGGCACTCCTAGTCCTAGATTCAGCCGTCCCTAGTGACCGGCTGATCACTAACCTAGGTCGTGTCGTGTGCTTCAGTGGTGCCATTTCAAAAAATAAAAAGAAAATTAAGAGTAAGAGAACTGACAGTTACCTGAACGAGTGACGGTTGATGAAGTTCTGAAAATCCTGTGCAGTCGGCTTGTCAGAACAGGCGGTAGGCAGAAAAGGTCCGAAATGTCAGAGCAAGTTCAGGGGTCCGCATGTTCTCAAAAAGTTCTCAAAGTGTGAAAATGACTCAAGACATCCTCCCTTATATAGGCGAAGTGAGAAGGCGAAGGGTCACTTCCAGAATTCATAATTTGGGCAGGAGAATCTCTCAGCCTTTCGCCGACTGACACCTGTAGCAGGCCGTCGCCTGTTACAGTGCGACACCTGTCACAGGTAACACGTGACCAGTCACGTGCCACCTGTGAGGGGCAAATGATTAGGGGATTTTGCTCCCACCAATCAGAATGCGCCACGTGGGCCAATCAGGTCCTGCCAAGTGTCCCCCAGTTGGAACTGTCAGGGCTTGCCACGTGGCACGCGCTTATTCGTCCACCTTGGACCTATTATGTCATGACATGTGGCATACTCCATGCCTAATGGAGAACCCGGCCACCCAGGCCCAACTTCCGAGGGAAAGCCCAATCAGCCCTAGGTTAACCTAAACCTAGGATGGGCACGTTTCCCAAGGTTATAAATACCTCCCTTAATCCTCATTAAGGGGGATTACGAAAACGAGAACGGAAAAAAAACACATTAATTACACACAGTAATAATCGGTTGATCTCGCTAACAAAGCAGATTACCTACATTAAACACTCTCACCTAGAGAGACCCAATCACTTTAATTTCCGCATTAATTACTCCTTAATCAAGTACTAACTTGACCGTTGGAGCGGAGCTCCCAGGAGTCTCCGTTATTTTGCAGGTACAGGCGTCCGGTTCCAGTCTCGGAATTGTAACTCTCCCGTAGGACATCAGAAAACCCCGAAACACTCTTCATGGCTGTTAAAAAATTAAAGCCCTACTCTTTTGGCACATGCAGTCGTCGTGTATACAGACCAACCTATCAAGCGGTTACTGACCATTATGGAGTCGTCAGGCCGAATGATCAAATGTGCCATAGAAATTCAGAGCCTCGAAGTTACTTTCGAGCCTAGAAAAAGCAGTGAAGGGGCAAGCCTTTGCTGACTTTATATGTGGACGGAAGCTCTACTTCAAATGGTTGTGGAGCAGGCGTCATATGTCAGTTGCCGGGAGGGCGACAAGTACGAGTATGTTCTACGCTTCAGTTTTCAGGCCTCAAACAATGAGGCAGAATATGAAGCTTTACTAGCCGGAATCCGCATGTGCAAGGCGGCATGGGCAAGAAAAATAGACGCCTGTTCCGATTCACAATTGATAGTGAGTCAGTACAATGGCGAATACGAAGCAAACCCATCCGGCCATGATCAAGTATTTACAAGCGGTCCGACAAGCAGTCGGCTCCCTTGAGGATTTCCATCTGATCCAAGTGCCGAGATCAGAAAACAACCAAGCGGATGCACTGTCAAAATTAGCATCATCCGCCTCCTCTGATACTCCTCGAACTGTTTTTTGGGAAGTAATGGAGAAGAGAAGCATCGAGGAAGACCCTATTGGAATCCTAGACAGAAGCTCAACCTGGATGGATCCAATCAGGGCATATCTGGCAAATGGTACCCTGCCGGATGATCATCAACAGGCGGCAGCACTGAAAAAACGAGCAACCAGTTTTGAAATAATAAAGGGAGAACTTCACAAAAGGGGGTACCTTCAACCCTTCTTAAAGTGTGTTACTCCAGAAAAGGGACGAGAGATACTAGACGATCTTCACTCTGGTTACTGTGCTTCCCATATAGGCGGTAGGAAGCTTGCTCAACGGGCAAGGCGGCAGGGCTACTTTTGGCCTACTTTAGAAGCAGATGCAATGGAGATGGTGAAAAAATGTGACAAGTGCCAAAGGTTTGGCAAGCTAATTCACCGTCCGGCTACTGACCTCACTACCATTCATAGCCCACTACCGTTTGCTAAGTGGGGCATGGATATTCTGGGTCCATATACGCCTGCTACAGGCGGAAGGAGGTACATACTTGTTGCCGTCGACTACTTCACTAAATGGGTAGAGGCGGAGGCTGTAAAGGGAATCAAGACGAAGGATGTAATTTCATTCATTAGGAAAAATGTCATCACTCGGTTCGGGGTTCCCAAGTCTATGGTTTTTGATAATGGTCCCCAATTTGAGACGCCTGTTCTCAAAAGCTGGTTGGGTGACCAAGGAATTGCACACTACTTTCATCTGTCGGCCGTCCACAAGCAAACGGCCAGGTAGAAGCCTTTAATAAAATCATCTCAGACGGTCTCAAGAAAAAGATTGAACGAGCAGGCGGCCTATGGGCGGATGAATTACCACATGTTCTCTGGGCCATTAGGACGACTGAAAAAGGGGCGACTGGAGAAACTCCATTCCTCCTAACTTATGGTGCGGAAGCTGTTCTTCCAATAGAACACTACGAGCCGACTCTTCGAGTAATGCTATATGACGAAGAGGCAAACTGGGAAGCCATGCGCCTGGCATTAGACTCACTTCCTGAAAGGAGGGGCAATGCTGTCTTGCGCCATGAAATTTACCGCCTGAGAATGACTAGATCATATAACAAAAAAGTACACAGGCGTCCACTCAAAGTGGGGGACTTTGTACTTAGAAAAATGGAAGCAGTTGGTAGGGCTAATGAGTCTTGCAAACTAACTCCCAACTGGGAAGGACCCTACCGAATCTGTGAAGAGGTCAGGGACGGTACCTACCGTCTGGGAACACCAGACGGACAACCGTTGCCTCGAACTTGGAATGTAGATAATCTTAAGAAATATTTCTTTTGAATGATGTAAATAGTCAAGGGCTACTTAATAAAAGTTTGCGTACTTAATATTCAATTTTGTACTAAGAGGGGCACGCCTACTAACAAACAGTCGGCTACTCTCCATGTTTAATTTTCTCTTCAGAGGGCATGCCGTCTGTACCTTTACAGTCGGCTACTCTCCATTGAGTATTTTACTCTATCTTCAGAGGGGCATGCCGTCTGTACCTTTACAGTCGGCTACTCTCCATAGAGTATTTACTTTCAGAGGGGCATGCCGTCTGTACCTTTACAGTCGGCTACTCTCCATAGAGTATTTTACTTTCAGAAGGGCATGCCGTCTGTACCTTTACAGTCGGCTACTCCATAGAGTATTTTACTCTATCTTCAGAGGGGCATGCCGTCTGTACCTTTACAGTCGGCTACTCTCCATTGAGTTTTTTACTCTCCATAGGGGCATCCCGTCTAGACATATAGTCGGCTACTCTCCATAAAAGAGGGCCGACTGGTTCCAAACACACGGCCACCTCCTTAACTAAAAATGATCAGGGCCTGGCCGACCCTGTGCCTAACAGGCGGCTACCCTCCTTTTACTTAGCACCTACGTTCACCAAGAACTAACCAAGGCCACAGGCCGAATGATCAGACCAGGCGCCAAGCCAACTGATCAAATCTTCAAAACTAATACGACCTGTTCCAACATCATAGCAGGCGTCCGGCGGCATCCCTCCGGATGAAATTCGTCGCAGAGAGCAGCTCCCTTTTAGGTGGAACATTGCTCTATAAACTAATTACACGACACCTATACGACTGTCCCCAAGGGCAACCACGTAGCCGTTTTTGAGACAAGGATAACTCTATCACTAACCAAACCAGTGGTAGCAGTTGACATCTGAGTCAGATGACCGCCTGTATTACTTGGGATAAATGCAGGGGGTACCTCTTGAGTTAATAGCCAACAAAAATTGGCGAATCAAAAGGTTCAGTCGGCCTCCGCCGCTGGTACCTTTACTACTCAAGCAGGAGTGACGACGACTGAGTAACACCAAAGTTAACTCATAGTCACTCTCTCAAACTTAGTATGGAGCCTAAAAGGTATGAGTCGTCCGCCTGTTTTTAGCAAACAGGGGCTCTCAACCACTACTCCTGCTAGGTTAACAACCTATGAGTTAAAAGCCAACAAACATTGGCGAATAAAGGGGAACAACCGGTACCCACCGCTTGATACCTCTACTACTCAGTTACTTGGCGACTAGGTAACAATCATGTTTACTTGGTCAAACCACTTTCCTACTTGGTTAATTTTACAAATGACAGGACCGCCTGCCTAAAGGGGATCCAGTCTTTAAAATGGTTCGAATACCGATTGGATAAATGGCCGACTGATCGTCTAGCCTGGAAACAGACAACCAGTCGTCCAGGGGCATAGGCGGCGTGACTAACTATCCGTACCTGTCTGCAACTATCGGCCATGTAAAACAGTCGGTATAGTGTACAATTGGATATCAGAATATTCAATACTTTAACAAATTTGAAGCAAAAAAAAAAATTCATTTAAAAGAAGCCGGTCATTAAAGACCGGCAAAATATTCAAAGCCCCGGCCCCCTGGCCGGGTAAATACAAAACAAACGGCACGCAGGCCGTGGAAAGAAGACATAAAACTTAAGAAGGGGGCAGATCTTCAATATTAGCAGCTGCCGCCTGGTCAGCACTCTTCTTGCTGGACTCGGCTTCAGCTGCATCCTTTTTTGATGCATTACCCCCAAGCGGCACAAGCGCCACTACCGGCTCCTCCTCCTCCAACGCCTCCTCCAACGCCTCTTCCTCAGCAGCCGCCAGGATCTCTTGATTATATATCAGAACACTGGCGGTACGTTTTTTCCCATGAGGGAAAGTCGGCATTGGGGAAGAGGCGGCCCCAAGTCATGCGCTGGATTTGAGCAGAGTCTTTCATCATCTCCCGGACCAGCTCTTTCTTTTCTTGCTCGGCCTTTTCCGAGAGCTCCTGAGTAAGACTCTTCTCATGGGTCACCAGGCGTACCTTTACGCTCGCCAAGGATTTCTCCAAGGTTTCGTATGAGGACATCTTTTGGCGAAGAGGTCTCAGCTCGGCCTTGAGATTGTTGATGGTCGCCTCCAGCTCGCTATTCCTCTTC
>NW_018742804.1:0-41959 GCF_001683475.1 Chenopodium quinoa
TTTGATTCAAAAAGCTTTGTTTGAATGTGTTTGACTTTCATTTGATTCAACTAGATTTGTTAGAATGTGTTTGACTTTCATTTGATTCAATCAGCTTTGTTGAATGTGTTTGACTTTCATTTGATTCAATTAAATTTGGAGAATGCATTTAACTTTCATTTGATTAAATTAGCTTTGTTGAATGCATTAGACTTTAATTTGAATCAAAAAGCTTTGGTTCACTTTGTTTGACTTTCATTTGATTTAATTAGCTTTATTGAATGCATTTGACTTTCATTTGATTCAAAAAGATTTATTTGAATGTGTTTTACTTTCATTTGATTCAATTAGCTTTGCTTGAATCTGTTTGACTTTCATTTGATTCAATTAGCTTTGTTTGAATGTGTTTGACTTTTATTTGATTCAAAAAGCTTTGTTTGAACGTGTTTGACTTTCATTTTATTCAATTAGCTTTGTTTGAATGTGTTTGACTTTCATTTGATTCAATTAGCTTTGTACAACGAATTTGACTTTCATTTGATTTAATTAGCTTTGTTGAATGTATTTGACTTTCATTTGATTCAGAAAGCTTTGTTTGAATGTGTTTTATTTCATTTGATTTAATTAGCTTTGTTTAAATGTGTTTGACTTTCATTCGATTAAATTAGCTTTGTTGAATGCATTTGACTTTCATTTGATTCAAAAAGCATTGTTTGAATGTATTTGACTTTCATTTGATTCAATTAGCTTTGTTTGAATGTGTTTGACTTTCATTCGATTAAATTAGCTTTGTAGAATGCATTTGACTTTAATTTGATTCAAAAAGCTTTATTTGAATGTGTTTGACTTTCATTCAAATCAATTAGGTTTGATGAATACATCTGACTTCCATTTGATTCAAAAAGCTCTGTTTGAATGTGTTTACTTTCATTTGATTCAATTAGATTTGCTTGAATGTGTTTGACTTTCATTTGATTAAATTAGCTTTGTTTAATTGTGTTTGACTTTTATTTGATTCAATTAGCTTTGTAGAATGCATTAGACTTTAATTTGAATCAAAAAGCTTTGGTTGACTGTGTTTGACTTTTTGTTTGATTCAATTAGCTTTATTGAATGCATTTGACTTTTATTTGATTCAAAAAGCTCTGTTTGAATGTGTTTCACTTTCATTTGATTCAATTAGCTTTGCTTGAATGTGTTTGACTTTCATTTGAATTAAATTAGCTTTGTTGAATGCATTTGACTTTCATTTGATTTAGAAAGCTTTGTTTGAAAGTGTTTACCTTGCATTTGATTTAATTAGCTTTGTTTGAATGTGTTTGACTTTAATTTGATTCAAAAAGCTTTTTTGAATGTGTTTGACTTTCATTTGATTCAACTAGATTTGTTAGAATGTGTTTGACTTTCATTTGATCAATCAGCTTTGTTTGAATGTGTTTGACTTCATTTGATTCAATTAAATTTGGAGAATGCATTTGACTTTCATTTGATTAAATTAGCTTTGTTGAATGCATTAGACTTTAATTTGAATCAAAAAGCTTTGGTTCACTGTGTTTGACTTTCATTTGATTTAATTAGCTTTATTGAATGCATTTGACTTTCATTTGATTCAAAAAGATTTATTTGAATGTGTTTTACTTTTATTTGATTCAATTAGCTTTGCTTGAATCTGTTTGACTTCATTTGATTCAATTAGCTTTGTTTGAATGTGTTTGACTTTTATTTGATTCAAAAAGCTTTGTTTGAACGTGTTTGACTTTCATTTTATTCAATTAGCTTTGTTTGAATGTGTTTTTTCATTTGATTCAATTAGCTTTGTACAACGAATTTGACTTTCATTTTGATTTAATTAGCTTTGTTGAATGTATTTGACTTTCATTTGATTCAGAAAGCTTTGTTTGAATGTGTTTTACTTTCATTTGATTTAATTAGCTTTGTTTAAATGTGTTTTTACTTTCATTCGATTAAATTAGCTTTGTTTGAATGCATTTGACATCATTTGATTCAAAAAGCATTGTTTGAATGTATTTGACTTTCATTTGATTCAATTAGCTTTGTTTGAATGTGTTTGACTTTCATTCGATTAAATTAGCTTTGTAGAATGCATTTGACTTTAAATTTGATTCAAAAAGCTTTATTTGAATGTGTTTTGACTTTCATTCAAATCAATTAGGTTTGATGAATACATCTGACTTCCATTTGATTCAAAAAGCTCTGTTTTGAATGTGTTTTACTTTCATTTGATTCATTTAGATTTGCTTGAATGTGTTTGACTTTCATTTGATTAAATTAGCTTTGTTTAATTTTGTTTTGACTTTTATTTGATTCAATTAGCTTTGTAGAAATGCATTAGACTTTAATTTGAATCAAAAAGCTTGGTTGACGATGTTTGACTTTTGTTTGATTCAATTAGCTTTATTGAATGCATTTGACTTTTATTTGATTCAAAAAGCTCTGTTTGAATGTGTTTCAATTTCATTTGATTCAATGAGCTTTGTAGAATGCATTTGACTTTAATTTGATTCAAAAAGCTTTATTTGAATGTGTTTGACTTTCATTCAAATCAATTAGGTTTGATGAATACATCTGACTTCCATTTGATTCAAAAACCTCTGTTTGAATGTGTTTTACTTTCATTTGATTCAATTAGATTTGCTTGAATGTGTTTGACTTTAGTTTGATTCAAAAAGCTTTGTTTGAATGTGTTTTGACTTTCATTTTATTCAATTAGCTTTGTTTGAATGTGTTTGACTTTCATTTGATTCAATTAGCTTTGTACAACGAATTTGACTTTCATTTGATTTATTTAGCTTTGTTGAATGTATTTGACTTTCTTTTGATTCAGAAAGCTTTGTTTGAATGTGTTTTACTTTCATTTGATTTAATTAGCTTTGTTTAAATGTGTTTGACTTTCATTCGATTAAATTAGCTTTGTTGAATGCATTTGACATTCATTTGATTCAAAAAGCATTGTTTGAATGTATTTGACTTTCATTTGATTCAATTAGCTTTGTTTGAATGTGTTTGACTTTCATTCGATTAAATTAGCTTTGTAGAATGCATTTGACTTTAATTTGATTCAAAAAGCTTTATTTGAATGTGTTTGACTTTCATTCAAATCAATTAGGTTTGATGAATACACCTGACTTCCATTTGATTCAAAAAGCTCTGTTTGAATGTGTTCTACTTTCATTTGATTCAATTAGATTTGCTTGAATGTGTTTGACTTTCATTTGATTAAATTAGCTTTGTTTAATTGTGTTTGACTTTTATTTGATTCAATTAGCTTTGTAGAATGCATTAGACTTTAATTTGAATCAAAAAAGCTTTGGTTGACGGTGTTTGACTTTTGTTTGATTCAATTAGCTTATTGAATGCATTTGACTTTTATTTGATTCAAAAAGCTCTGTTTGAATGTGTTTCACTTTCATTTGATTCAATTAGCTTTGCTTGAATGTGTTTGACTTTCATTTGAATAAATTAGCTTTGTTGAATGCATTTGACTTTCATTTGATTTAGAAAGCTTTGTTTGAAAGTGTTTACCTTGCATTTGATTTAATTAGCTTTGTTTGAATGTGTTTGACTTTAATTTGATTAAAAAAGCTTTATTTGAATGTGTTTGACTTTCATTTGATTCAACTAGATTTGTTAGAATGTGTTTGACTTTCATTTGAATCAATCAACTTTGTTTGAATGTGTTTGACATTCATTTGATTCAATTAAATTTGGAGAATGCATTTGACTTTCATTTGATTAAATTAGCTTTGTTGAATGCATTAGACTTTAATTTGAATCAAAAAGCTTTGGTTCACTGTGTTTGACTTTCATTTGATTTAATTAGCTTTATTGAATGCATTTGACTTTCATTTGATTCAAAAAGATTTGTTTGAATGTGTTTGACTTTAATTTGATTCAAAAAGCTTTGTTTGAATGTGTTTGACTTTCATTTGATTCAACTAGCTTTGTTTGAATGTTTTTGACTTTTATTTGATTCAATCAGCTTTGTTTGAATCTTTTTGACTTTCATTTGATTCAATTAGCTTTGTAGAATGCATTTGCTTTCATTTGATTAAATTAGCTTTGTTGAATGCATTAGACTATAATTTGAATCAAAAAGCTTTGGTTAACAGTGTTTGACTTTCATTTGATTCAATTAGCTTTGTTGAATGCATTTGACTTTTATTTGATTCAATCAGCTTTGTTTGAATGTGTTTGACTTTCATTTGATTCAATTAGCTTTGTAGAATGCATTTGACTTTCATTTGATTAAATTAGCTTTGTTGAATGCATTAGACTTTAATTTGAATCAAAAGGCTTTGGTTCACTGTGGTTTACTTTCATTTTGCTTCAATTAACTTTATTAAATGCATTTGACTTTCATTTGAGTCAAAAAGTTTTGTTTGAATGTGTTTGACTTTCATTTGATTCAACTAGCTTTGTTTGAATGTGTTTGACTTTCATTTGAGTTAGAAAGCTTTGTTTGAAAGTGCTTGACTTGCATTTGTTTTAATTAGCTTTGTGTGAATGTGTTTGACTTTAATTTGATTCAAAAAGCTTTGTTTGAACGTGTTTGACTTTCATTTTATTCAATTAGCTTTGTTTAAATGTGTTTGACTTTCATTTGATTCAATTAGCTTTGTACAATGCATTTGACTTTCATTTGATTAAATTATCTTTGTTGAATGCATTAGACTTTAATTTGAATCAAAAGGCTTCGGTTCACTGTGTTTGACTTTCCTTTGATTCAATTAGCTTTATTGAATGCATTTGACTTTCATTTGAGTCAAAAAGTTTTGTTTGAATGTGTTTGACTTTCATTTGATTCAACTAGCTTTGTTGAATGCATTTGACTTTCATTTGATTTAGAAAGCTTTGTTTGAAAGTGTTTACCTTGCATTTGATTTAATTAGCTTTGTTTGAATGTGTTTGACTTTAATTTGATTCAAAAAGCTTTGTTTGAATGTGTTTGACTTTCATTTGATTCAACTAGATTTGTTAGAATGTGTTTGACTTTCATTTGATTCAATCAGCTTTGTGTGAATGTGTTTGACTTTAATTTGATTCAATTAAATTTGGAGAATGCATTTGACTTTCATTTGATTAAATTAGCTTTGTTGAATGCATTAGACTTTAATTTGAATCAAAAAGCTTTGGTTCACTGTGTTTGACTTTCATTTGATTTAATTAGCTTTATTGAATGCATTTGACTTTCATTTGATTCAAAAAGATTTATTTGAATGTGTTTTACTTTTATTTGATTCAATTAGCTTTGCTTGAATCTGTTTGACTATCATTTGATTCAATTAGCTTTGTTTGAATGTGTTTGACTTTTATTTGATTCAAAAAGCTTTGTTTGAACGTGTTTGACTTTCATTTTATTCAATTAGCTTTGTTTGAATGTGTTTGACTTTCATTTGATTCAATTAGCTTTGTACAACGAATTTGACTTTCATTTGATTTAATTAGCTTTGTTGAATGTATTTGACTTTCATTTGATTCAGAAAGCTTTGTTTGAATGTGTTTTACTTTCATTTGATTTAATTAGCTTTGTTTAAATGTGTTTTACTTTCATTCGATTAAATTAGCTTTGTTGAATGCATTTGACATTCATTTGATTCAAAAAGCATTGTTTGAATGTATTTGACTTTCATTTGATTCAATTAGCTTTGTTTGAATGTGTTTGACTTTCATTCGATTAAATTAGCTTTGTAGAATGCATTTGACTTTAATTTGATTCAAAAAGCTTTATTTGAATGTGTTTGACTTTCATTCAAATCAATTAGGTTTGATGAATACATCTGACTTCCATTTGATTCAAAAAGCTTTGTTTGAATGTGTTTTACTTTCATTTGGTTCATTTAGATTTGCTTGAATGTGTTTGACTTTCATTTGATTAAATTAGCTTTGTTTAATTTTGTTTGACTTTTATTTGATTCAATTAGCTTTGTAGAATGCATTAGACTTTAATTTGAATCAAAAAGCTTTGGTTGACGATGTTTGACTTTTGTTTGATTCAATTAGCTTTATTGAATGCATTTGACTTTTATTTGATTCAAAAAGCTCTGTTTGAATGTGTTTCACTTTCATTTGATTCAATGAGCTTTGTAGAATGCATTTGACTTTAATTTGATTCAAAAAGCTTTATTTGAATGTGTTTGACTTTCATTCAAATCAATTAGGTTTGATGAATACATCTGACTTCCATTTGATTCAAAAACCTCTGTTTGAATGTGTTTTACTTTCATTTGATTCAATTAGATTTGCTTGAATGTGTTTGACTTTAATTTGATTCAAAAAGCTTTGTTTGAATGTGTTTGACTTTCATTTGATTCAACTAGATTTGTTAGAATGTGTTTGACTTTCATTTGATTCAATCAGCTTTGTTTGAATGTGTTTGACTTTCATTTGATTCAATTAAATTTGGAGAATGCATTTAACTTTCATTTGATTAAATTAGCTTTGTTGAATGCATTAGACTTTAATTTGAATCAAAAAGCTTTGGTTCACTTTGTTTGACTTTCATTTGATTTAATTAGCTTTATTGAATGCATTTGACTTTCATTTGATTCAAAAAGATTTATTTGAATGTGTTTTACTTTCATTTGATTCAATTAGCTTTGCTTGAATCTGTTTGACTTTCATTTGATTCAATTAGCTTTGTTTGAATGTGTTTGACTTTTATTTGATTCAAAAAGCTTTGTTTGAACGTGTTTGACTTTCATTTTATTCAATTAGCTTTGTTTGAATGTGTTTGACTTTCATTTGATTCAATTAGCTTTGTACAACGAATTTGACTTTTATTTGATTTAATTAGCTTTGTTGAATGTATTTGACTTTCATTTGATTCAGAAAGCTTTGTTTGAATGTGTTTTACTTTCATTTGATTTAATTAGCTTTGTTTAAATGTGTTTGACTTTCATTCGATTAAATTAGCTTTGTTGAATGCATTTGACATTCATTTGATTCAAAAAGCATTGTTTGAATGTATTTGACTTTCATTTGATTCAATTAGCTTTGTTTGAATGTGTTTGACTTTCATTCGATTAAATTAGCTTTGTAGAATGCATTTGACTTTAATTTGATTCAAAAAGCTTTATTTGAATGTGTTTGACTTTCATTCAAATCAATTAGGTTTGATGAATACATCTGACTTCCATTTGATTCAAAAAGCTCTGTTTGAATGTGTTCTACTTTCATTTGATTCAATTAGATTTGCTTGAATGTGTTTGACTTTCATTTGATTAAATTAGCTTTGTTTAATTGTGTTTGACTTTTATTTGATTCAATTAGCTTTGTAGAATGCATTAGACTTTAATTTGAATCAAAAAGCTTTGGTTGACGGTGTTTGACTTTTGTTTGATTCAATTAGCTTTATTGAATGCATTTGACTTTTATTTGATTCAAAAAGCTCTGTTTGAATGTGTTTCACTTTCATTTGATTCAATTAGCTTTGCTTGAATGTGTTTGACTTTCATTTGAATAAATTAGCTTTGTTGAATGCATTTGACTTTCATTTGATTTAGAAAGCTTTGTTTGAAAGTGGTTACCTTGCATTTGATTTAATTAGCTTTGTTTGAATGTGTTTGACTTTAATTTGATTCAAAAAGCTTTATTTGAATGTGTTTGACTTTCATTTGATTCAACTAGATTTGTTAGAATGTGTTTGACTTTCATTTGAATCAATCAACTTTGTTTGAATGTGTTTGACATTCATTTGATTCAATTAAATTTGGAGAATGCATTTGACTTTCATTTGATTAAATTAGCTTTGTTGAATGCATTAGACTTTAAATTGAATCAAAAAGCTTTGGTTCACTGTGTTTGACTTTCATTTGATTTAATTAGCTTTATTGAATGCATTTGACTTTCATTTGATTCAAAAAGATTTATTTGAATGTGTTTTACTTTTATTTGATTCAATTAGCTTTGCTTGAATCTGTTTGACTATCATTTGATTCAATTAGCTTTGTTTGAATGTGTTTGACTTTTATTTGATTCAAAAAGCTTTGTTTGAACGTGTTTGACTTTCATTTTATTCAATTAGCTTTGTTTGAATGTGTTTGACTTTCATTTGATTCAATTAGCTTTGTACAACGAATTTGACTTTCATTTGATTTAATTAGCTTTGTTGAATGTATTTGACTTTCATTTGATTCAGAAAGCTTTGTTTGAATGTGTTTTACTTTCATTTGATTTAATTAGCTTTGTTTAAATGTGTTTTACTTTCATTCGATTAAATTAGCTTTGTTGAATGCATTTGACATTCATTTGATTCAAAAAGCATTGTTTGAATGTATTTGACTTTCATTTGATTCAATTAGCTTTGTTTGAATGTGTTTGACTTTCATTCGATTAAATTAGCTTTGTAGAATGCATTTGACTTTAATTTGATTCAAAAAGCTTTATTTGAATGTGTTTGACTTTCATTCAAATCAATTAGGTTTGATGAATACATCTGACTTCCATTTGATTCAAAAAGCTCTGTTTGAATGTGTTTTACTTTCATTTGATTCATTTAGATTTGCTTGAATGTGTTTGACTTTCATTTGATTAAATTAGCTTTGTTTAATTTTGTTTGACTTTTATTTGATTCAATTAGCTTTGTAGAATGCATTAGACTTTAATTTGAATCAAAAAGCTTTGGTTGACGATGTTTGACTTTTGTTTGATTCAATTAGCTTTATTGAATGCATTTGACTTTTATTTGATTCAAAAAGCTCTGTTTGAATGTGTTTCAATTTCATTTGATTCAATGAGCTTTGTAGAATGCATTTGACTTTAATTTGATTCAAAAAGCTTTATTTGAATGTGTTTGACTTTCATTCAAATCAATTAGGTTTGATGAATACATCTGACTTCCATTTGATTCAAAAACCTCTGTTTGAATGTGTTTTACTTTCATTTGATTCAATTAGATTTGCTTGAATGTGTTTGACTTTAGTTTGATTCAAAAAGCTTTGTTTGAATGTGTTTGACTTTCATTTTATTCAATTAGCTTTGTTTGAATGTGTTTGACTTTCATTTGATTCAATTAGCTTTGTACAACGAATTTGACTTTCATTTGATTTATTTAGCTTTGTTGAATGTATTTGACTTTCTTTTGATTCAGAAAGCTTTGTTTGAATGTGTTTTACTTTCATTTGATTTAATTAGCTTTGTTTAAATGTGTTTGACTTTCATTCGATTAAATTAGCTTTGTTGAATGCATTTGACATTCATTTGATTCAAAAAGCATTGTTTGAATGTATTTGACTTTCATTTGATTCAATTAGCTTTGTTTGAATGTGTTTGACTTTCATTCGATTAAATTAGCTTTGTAGAATGCATTTGACTTTAATTTGATTCAAAAAGCTTTATTTGAATGTGTTTGACTTTCATTCAAATCAATTAGGTTTGATGAATACACCTGACTTCCATTTGATTCAAAAAGCTCTGTTTGAATGTGTTCTACTTTCATTTGATTCAATTAGATTTGCTTGAATGTGTTTGACTTTCATTTGATTAAATTAGCTTTGTTTAATTGTGTTTGACTTTTATTTGATTCAATTAGCTTTGTAGAATGCATTAGACTTTAATTTGAATCAAAAAGCTTTGGTTGACGGTGTTTGACTTTTGTTTGATTCAATTAGCTTTATTGAATGCATTTGACTTTTATTTGATTCAAAAAGCTCTGTTTGAATGTGTTTCACTTTCATTTGATTCAATTAGCTTTGCTTGAATGTGTTTGACTTTCATTTGAATAAATTAGCTTTGTTGAATGCATTTGACTTTCATTTGATTTAGAAAGCTTTGTTTGAAAGTGTTTACCTTGCATTTGATTTAATTAGCTTTGTTTGAATGTGTTTGACTTTAATTTGATTAAAAAAGCTTTATTTGAATGTGTTTGACTTTCATTTGATTCAACTAGATTTGTTAGAATGTGTTTGACTTTCATTTGAATCAATCAACTTTGTTTGAATGTGTTTGACATTCATTTGATTCAATTAAATTTGGAGAATGCATTTGACTTTCATTTGATTAAATTAGCTTTGTTGAATGCATTAGACTTTAATTTGAATCAAAAAGCTTTGGTTCACTGTGTTTGACTTTCATTTGATTTAATTAGCTTTATTGAATGCATTTGACTTTCATTTGATTCAAAAAGATTTATTTGAATGTGTTTTACTTTTATTTGGTTCAATTAGCTTTGCTTGAATCTGTTTGACTATCATTTGATTCAATTAGCTTTGTTTGAATGTGTTTGACTTTTATTTGATTCAAAAAGCTTTGTTTGAACGTGTTTGACTTTCATTTTATTCAATTAGCTTTGTTTGAATGTGTTTGACTTTCATTTTATTCAATTAGCTTTGTACAACGAATTTGACTTTCATTTGATTTAATTAGCTTTGTTGAATGTATTTGACTTTCATTTGATTCAGAAAGCTTTGTTTGAATGTGTTTTACTTTCATTTGATTTAATTAGCTTTGTTTAAATGTGTTTTACTTTCATTCGATTAAATTAGCTTTGTTGAATGCATTTGACATTCATTTGATTCAAAAAGCATTGTTTGAATGTATTTGACTTTCATTTGATTCAATTAGCTTTGTTTGAATGTGTTTGACTTTCATTCGATTAAATTAGCTTTGTAGAATGCATTTGACTTTAATTTGATTCAAAAAGCTTTATTTGAATGTGTTTGACTTTCATTCAAATCAATTAGGTTTGATGAATACATCTGACTTCCATTTGATTCAAAAAGCTCTGTTTGAATGTGTTTTACTTTCATTTGATTCATTTAGATTTGCTTGAATGTGTTTGACTTTCATTTGATTAAATTAGCTTTGTTTAATTTTGTTTGACTTTTATTTGATTCAATTAGCTTTGTAGAATGCATTAGACTTTAATTTGAATCAAAAAGCTTTGGTTGACGATGTTTGACTTTTGTTTGATTCAATTAGCTTTGTTGAATGCATTTGACTTTTATTTGATTCAAAAAGCTCTGTTTGAATGTGTTTCACTTTCATTTGATTCAATGAGCTTTGTAGAATGCATTTGACTTTAATTTGATTCAAAAAGCTTTATTTGAATGTGTTTGACTTTCATTCAAATCAATTAGGTTTGATGAATACATCTGACTTCCATTTGATTCAAAAACCTCTGTTTGAATGTGTTTTACTTTCATTTGATTCAATTAGATTTGCTTGAATGTGTTTGACTTTAATTTGATTCAAAAAGCTTTGTTTGAATGTGTTTGACTTTCATTTGATTCAACTAGATTTGTTAGAATGTGTTTGACTTTCATTTGATTCAATCAGCTTTGTTTGAATGTGTTTGACTTTCATTTGATTCAATCACCTTAATTAGCTTTGTTTGAATGTGTTTGACTTTAATTTGATTCGAAAAGCTTTGTTTGAATGTGTTTGACTATCATTTGATTCAACTAGCTTTGTTTGAATGTTTTTGACTTTTATTTGATTCAATCAGCTTTGTTTGAATCTTTTTGACTTTCATTTGATTCAATTAGCTTTGTAGAATGCATTTGACTTTCATTTGATTAAATTAGCTTTGTTGAATGCATTAGACTATAATTGGAATCAAAAAGCTTTGGTTAACAGTGTTTGACTTTCATTTGATTCAATTAGCTTTATTGAATACATTTGACTTTTATTTGATTCAATCAGCTTTGTTTGAATGTGTTTGACTTTGATTTGATTCAATTAGCTTTGCAGAATGCATTTGACTTTCATTTGATTAAATTAGCTTTGTTTGATGCATTAGACTTTAATTTGAATCAAAAGGCATTGGTTCACTGTGTTTGACTTTCATTTGATTCAATTAGCTTTATTAAATGCATTTGACTTTCATTTGAGTCAAAAAGTTTTGTTTGAATGTGTTTGACTTTCATTTGATTCAACTAGCTTTGTTTGAATGTTTTTGACTTTCATGTGATTTAGAAAGATTTGTTTGAAAGTGCTTGACTTGCATTTGTTTTAGTTAGCTTAGTTTGAATGTGTTTGACTTTAATTTGATTCAAAAAGCTTTGTTTGAACGTGTTTGACTTTCATTTTATTCAATTAGCTTTGTTTAAATGTGTTTGACTTTCATTTGATTCAATTAGCTTTGTACAGTGCATTTGACTTTCATTTGATTAAATTATCTTTGTTGAATGCATTAGACTTTACTTTGAACCAAAAGGCTTCGGTTCACTGTGTTTGACTTTCATTTGATTCAATTAGCTTTATTGAATGCATTTGACTTTCATTTGAGTCAAAAAGTATTGTTTGAATGTGTTTGACATTCATTTGATTCAACTAGCTTTGTTGAATGCATTTGACTTTCATTTGATTTAGAAAGCTTTGTTTGAAAGTGTTTACCTTGCATTTGATTTAATTAGGCTTTGTTTGAATGTGTTTGACTTTAATTTGATTCAAAAAGCTTTGTTTGAATGTGTTTGACTTTCATTTGATTCAACTAGATTTGTTAGAATGTGTTTGACTTTCATTTGATTCAATCAGCTTTGTTTGAATGTGTTTGACTTTCATTTGATTCAATTAAATTTGAAGAATGCATTTGACTTTCATTTGATTAAATTAGCTTTGTTGAATGCATTAGACTTTAATTTGAATCAAAAAGCTTTGGTTCACTGTGTTTGACTTTCATTTGATTTAATTAGCTTTATTGAATGCATTTGACTTTCATTTGATTCAAAAAGATTTATTTGAATGTGTTTTACTTTTATTTGATTCAATTGGCTTTGCTTGAATCTGTTTGACTTTTATTTGATTCAATTAGCTTTGTTTGAATGTGTTTGACTTTTACTTGATTCAAAAAGCTTTGTTTGAACGTGTTTGACTTTCATTTTATTCAATTAGCTTTGTTTGAATGTGTTTGACTTTCATTTGATTCAATTAGCTTTGTACAACGAATTTGACTTTCATTTGATTTAATTAGCTTTGTTGAATGTATTTGACTTTCATTTGATTCAGAAAGCTTTGTTTGAATGTGTTTTACTTTCATTTGATTTAATTAGCTTTGTTTAAATGTGTTTGACTTTCATTCGATTAAATTAGCTTTGTTGAATGCATTTGACATTCATTTGATTCAAAAAGCATTGTTTGAATGTATTTGACTTTCATTTGATTCAATTAGCTTTGTTTGAATGTGTTTGACTTTCATTCGATGAAATTAGCTTTGTAGAATGCATTTGACTTTAATTTGATTCAAAAAGCTTTATTTGAATGTGTTTGACTTTTATTCAAATCAATTAGGTTTGATGAATACATCTGACTTCCATTTGATTCAAAAAGCTCTGTTTGAATGTGTTTTACTTTCATTTGATTCAATTAGATTTGCTTGAATGTGTTTGACTTTCATTTGATTAAATTAGCTTTGTTTAATTGTGTTTGACTTTTATTTAATTCAATTAGCTTTGTAGAATGCATTAGACTTTAATTTGAATCAAAAAGCTTTGGTTGACTGTGTTTGATTTTTGTTTGATTCAATTAGCTTTATTGAATGCATTTGACTTTTATTTGATTCAAAAAGCTCTGTTTGAATGTGTTTCACTTTCATTTGATTCAATTAGCTTTGCTTGAATGTGTTTGACTTTCATTTGATTAAATTAGCTTTGTTGAATGCATTTGACTTTCATTTGATTTAGAAAGCTTTGTTTGAAAGTGTTTACCTTGCATTTGATTTAATTAGCTTTGTTTGAATGTGTTTGACTTTAATTTGATTCAAAAAGCTTTGTTTGAATGTGTTTGACTATCATTTGATTCAACTAGCTTTGTTTGAATGTGTTTGACTTTCATTTGATTCAATTAAATTTGGTAATTGCATTTGACTTTCATTTGATTAAATTAGCTTTGTTGAATGCATTAGACTTTAATTTGAATCAAAAAGCTTTGGTTCACTGTGTTTGACTTTCATTTGATTTAATTAGCTTTATTGAATGCATTTGACTTTCATTTGATTTCAAAAGATTTATTTGAATGTGTTTTACTTTTATTTGATTCAATTAGCTTTGCTTGAATCTGTTTGACTTTCATTTGATTCAATTAGCTTTGTTTGAATGTGTTTGACTTTTATTTTATTCAAAAAGCTTTGTTTGAACGTGTTAAACTTTCATTTTATTCAATTCGCTTTGTTTGAATGTGTTTGACTTTCATTTGATTCAATTAGCTTTGTACAATGAATTTGACTTTCGTTTGATTTAATTAGCTTTGTTGAATGTATTTGACAATCATTAGATTCAGAAATATTTGTTTGAATGTGTTTTACTTTCATTAGATTTAATTAGCTTTTTTTAAATGTGTTTGACTTTCATTCAATTAAATTAGCTTTGTTGAATGCATTTGACTTTCATTTGATTCAAAAAGCATTGTTTGAATGTATTTGACTTTCATTTGATTCAATTAGCTTTGTTTGAATGTGTTTGACTTTCATTCGATTAAATTAGCTTTGTAGAATGCATTTGACTTTAATTTGATTCAAAAAGCTTTATTTGAATGTGTTTGACTTTCATTCAAATCAATTAGGTTTGATGAATACATCTGACTTCCATTTAATTCAAAAAGCTTTGTTTGAATGTGTTTTACTTTCATTTGATTCAACTAGATTTGCTTGAATGTGTTTGACTTTCATTTGATTAAATTAGCTTTGTTTAATTGTGTTTGACTTTTATTTGATTCAATTAGCTTTGTAGAATGCATTAGACTTTAATTTGAATCAAAAAGCTTTGGTTGACTGTGTTTGACTTTTGTTTGATTCAATTAGCTTTATTGAATGCATTTGACTTGTATTTGATTCAAAAAGCTCTGTTTGAATGTGTTTCACTTTCATTTGATTCAATTAGCTTTGCTTGAATGTGTTTGAATTTCATTTGATTAAATTAGCTTTGTTGAATGCATTTGACTTTCATTTGATTTAGAAAGCTTTGTTTGAAAGTGTTTACCTTGCATTTGATTTAATTAGCTTTGTTTGAATGTGTTTGACTTTAATTTGATTCAAAAAGCTTTGTTTGAATGTGTTTGACTATCATTTGATTCAACTAGCTTTGTTTGAATGTTTTTGAATTTTATTTGATTCAATCAGCTTTGTTTAAATCTTTTTTACTTTCATTTGATTCAATTAGCTTTGTAGAATGCATTTGACTTTCATTTGATTAAATTAGCTTTGTTGAATGCATTTGACTTTAATTTGAATCAAAAGGCTTTGGTTCTCTGTGTTTGACTTTCATTTGATTCAATTAACTTTATTAAATGCATTTGACTTTCATTTGAGTCAAAAAGTTTTGTTTGAATGTGTCTGACTTTCATTTGATTCAACTAGCTTTGTTGAATGCATTTGACTTTCATTTGATTTAGAAAGTTTTGTTTGAAAGTGTTTACCTTGCATTTGATTTAATTAGCTTTGTTTGAATGTGTTTGACTTTAATTTGATTCAAAAAGCTTTGTTTGAATGTGTTTGACTTTCATTTGATTCAACTAGATTTGTTAGAATGTGTTTGACTTTCATTTGATTCAATCAGCTTTGTTTGAATGTGTTTGACTTTCATTTGATTCAATTAAATTTGGAGAATGCATTTGACTTTCATTTGATTAAATTAGCTTTGTTGAATGCATTAGACTTTAATTTGAATCAAAAAGCTTTGGTTCACTGTGTTTGACTTTCATTTGATTTAATTAGCTTTATTGAATGCATATGACTTTCATTTGATTTCAAAAGATTTATTTGAATGTGTTTTACTTTTATTTGATTCAATTAGCTTTGCTTGAATCTGTTTGACTTTCATTTGATTCAATTAGCTTTGTTTGAATGTGTTTGACTTTTATTTGATTCAATCAGCTTTGTTTGAACGTGTTAAACTTTCATTTTATTCAATTAGCTTTGTTTGAATGTGTTTGACTTTCATTTGATTCAATTAGCTTTGTACAATGAATTTGACTTTCATTTGATTTAATTAGCTTTGTTGAATGTATTTGACAATCATTAGATTCAAAAATATTTGTTTGAATGTGTTTTACTTTCATTAGATTTAATTAGCTTTGTTTAAATGTGTTTGACTTTCATTCGATTAAATTAGCTTTGTTGAATGCATTTGACTTTCATTTGATTCAAAAAGCATTGTTTGAATGTATTTGACTTTCATTTGATTCAATTAGCTTTGTTTGAATGTGTTTGACTTTCATTCGATTAAATTAGCTTTGTAGAATGCATTTAACTTTAATTTGATTCAAAAAGCTTTATTTGAATGTGTTTGACTTTCATTCAAATCAATTAGGTTTGATGAATACATCTTGATTAGGGGATTTTTATCCTCCAATCACCGTTTGACAAGTGGACCAACCAGGTTCCGCCACGTGTCCTTCACGTAGGCCAATAGGAGCCTGCCACGTGTCAATCACAGATACGTCCTCTACGGACCAATTGAGACACGCCACGTGTCCACCCATGCCAAATGGGAAAACCGGCCAACAAGGCCCAATCTAGTCTAGAGGCCTGGTCAGCCCTAGGTTTACCCTAAACCTAGAGAGTGGCACGCTTCTCAAGACTATAAATACTTAATTAATCCTCATTAAAGGGGATCAAGCAATTGAGGAAGCAAACATCAAGCAATTAATCTCACCTGAAGAACAGAGAAGAACAGAAACATTACGGAACACTAATAACCGGCTAATCTCGCTAACAAAGCAGATTACCTACCTTAAACACTCTCACCCAGAGAGATCTTATTACTTTAATTTCCGTATTAATTACTCCTTAATCAGGTACTAACTTGACCGTTGGAGGCGGAGCTCTCAGGAGTCTCCGTTATTTTGCAGGTACAGGCGTCCGGTTCCAGTCTCGGAATTGTAACTCTCCCGCAGGACATCAGAAAACCCCGAAACACATCTGACTTCCATTTGATTCAAAAAGCTCTGTTTGAATGTGTTTTACTTTCATTTGATTCAATTAGATTTGCTTGAATGTGTTTGACTTTCATTTGATTAAATTAGCTTTGTTTAATTGTGTTTGACTTTTATTTGATTCAATTAGCTTTGTAGAATGCATTAGACTTTAATTTGAATCAAAAAGCTTTGGTTGACTGTGTTTGACTTTTGTTTGATTCAATTAGCTTTATTGAATGCATTTGACTTTTATTTGATTCAAAAAGCTCTGTTTGAATGTGTTTCACTTTCATTTGATTCAATTAGCTTTGCTTGAATGTGTTTGACTTTCATTTGATTAAATTAGCTTTGTTGAATGCATTTGACTTTCATTTGATTTAGAAAGCTTTGTTTGAAAGTGTTTACCTTGCATTTGATTTAATTAGCTTTGTTTGAATGTGTTTGACTTTAATTTGATTCAAAAAGCTTTGTTTGAATGTGTTTGACTATCATTTGATTCAACTAGCTTTGTTTGAATGTTTTTGAATTTTTATTTGATTCAATCAGCTTTGTTTAAATCTTTTTTACTTTCATTTGATTCAATTAGCTTTGTAGAATGCATTTGACTTTCATTTGATTAAATTAGCTTTGTTGAATGCATTAAACTTTAATTTGAATCAAAAGGCTTTGGTTCTCTGTGTTTGACTTTCATTTGATTCAATTAACTTTATTAAATGTATTTGACTTTCATTTGAGTCAAAAAGTTTTGTTTGAATGTGTTTGACTTTTATTTGATTCAACTAGCTTTGTTTGAATGTGTTTGACTTTCATTTGATTTAGAAAGCTTTGTTTGAAAGTGCTTGACTTGCATTTGTTTTAATTAGCTTTGTTTGAATGTGTTTGACTTTAATTTGATTCAAAAAGCTTTGTTTGAACGTGTTTGACTTTCATTTTATTCAATTAGCTTTGTTTAAATGTGTTTGACTTTCATTTGATTCAATTAGCTTTGTACAATGCATTTGACTTTCATTTGATTAAATTATCTTTGTTGAATGCATTAGACTTTAATTTGAATCAAAAGGCTTCGGTTCACTGTGTTTGACTTTCATTTGATTCAATTAGCTTTATTGAATGCATTTGACTTTCATTTGAGTAAAAAAGTTTTGTTTGAATGTGTCTTACTTTCATTTGATTCAACTAGCTTTGTTGAATGCATTTGACTTTCATTTGATTTAGAAAGTTTTTTTTGAAAGTGTTTACCTTGCATTTGATTTAATTAGCTTTGTTTGAATGTGTTTGACTTTAATTTGATTCAAAAAGCTTTGTTTGAATGTGTTTGACTTTCATTTGATTCAACTAGATTTGTTAGAATGTGTTTGACTTTCATTTGATTCAATCAGCTTTGTTTGAATGTGTTTGACTTTCATTTGATTAAATTAGCTTTGTTGAATGCATTAGACTTTAATTTGAATCAAAAAGCTTTGGTTCACTGTGTTTGACTTTCATTTGATTTAATTAGCTTTATTGAATGCATTTGACTTTCATTTGATTTAAAAAGATTTATTTGAATATGTTTTACTTTTATTTGATTCAATTAGCTTTGCTTGAATCTGTTTGACTTTCATTTGATTCAATTAGCTTTGTTTGAATGTGTTTGACTTTTATTTGATTCAAAAAGCTTTGTTTGAACGTGTTTGACTTTCATTTTCTTCAATTAGCTTTGTTTGAATGTGTTTGACTTTCATTTGATTCAATTAGCTTTGTACAATGAATTTGATTTTCATTTGATTTAATTAGCTTTGTTGAATGTATTTGACAATCATTAGATTCAGAAATATTTGTTTGAATGTGTTTTACTTTCATTTGATTTAATTAGCTTTGTTTAAATGTGTTTGACTTTCATTCGATTAAATTAGCTTCGTTGAATGCATTTGGCATTCACTTGATTCAAAAAGCATTGTTTGAATGTATTTGACTTTTATTTGATTCAATTAGCTTTGTTTGAATGTGTTTGACTTTCATTCGATTAAATTAGCTTTGTAGAATGCATTTGACTTTAATTTGATTCAAAAAGCTTTATTTGAATGTGTTTGAATTCATTCAAATCAATTAGGTATGATGAATACATCTGACTTCCATTTGATTCAAAAAGCTCTGTTTGAATGTGTTTTACTTTCATTTCATTCAATTAGATTTGCTTGAATGTGTTTGACTTTCATTTGATTAAATTAGCTTTGTTTAATTGTGTTTGACTTTTATTTGATTCAATTATCTTTGTAGAATGCATTAGACTTTAATTTGAATCAAAAAGCTTTGGTTGACGGTGTTTGACTTTTGTTTGATTCAATTAGCTTTATTGAATGCATTTGACTTTTATTTGATTCAAAAAGCTCTGTTTGAATGTGTTTCACTTTCATTTGATTCAATTAGCTTTGCTTGAATGTGTTTGACCTTCATTTGATTAAATTAGCTTTGTTGAATGCATTTGACTTTCATTTGATTTAGAAAGCTTTGTTTGAAAGTGTTTACCTTGCATTTGATTTAATTAGCTTTGTTTGAATGTGTTTGACTTTAATTTGATTCAAAAAGCTTTGTTTGAATGTGTTTGACTTTCATTTGATTCAACTAGTTTTGTTTGAATGTGTTTGACTTTTATTTGATTCAACTAGCTTTGTTTGAATGTTTTTTACTTTCATTTGATTTAGAAAGCTTTGTTTGAAAGTGCTTGACTTGCATTTGTTTTAATTCGCTTTGTTTGAATGTGTTTAACTTTAATTTGATTCAAAAAGCTTTGTTTGAACGTGTTTGACTTTCATTTTATTCAATTAGCTTTGTTTAAATGTGTTTGACTTTTATTTTATTCAATTAGCTTTGTACAATGCATTTGACTTTCATTTGATTAAATTATCTTTGTTGAATGTATTAGACTTTAATTTGAATCAAAAGGCTTCGGGTCACTGTGTTTGACTTTCATTTGATTCAATTAGCTTTATTGAATGCATTTGACTTTCATTTGAGTCAAAAAGTTTTGTTTGAATTTGTTTGACTTTCATTTAATTCAACTAGCTTTGTTGAATGCATTTGACTTTCATTTGATTTAGAAAGCTTTGTTTGAAAGTGTTTACCTTGCATTTGATTTAATTAGCTTTGTTTGAATGTGTTTGACTTTAATTTGATTCAAAAAGCTTTGTTTGAATGTGTTTGACTTTCATTTGATTCAACTAGATTTGTTAGAATGTGTTTGAATTCCATTTGATTTAATCAGCTTTGTTTGAATGTGTTTGACTTTCATTTGATTCAATTAAATTTTGAGAATGCATTTGACTTTCATTTGATTAAATTAGCTTTGTTGAATGCATTAGACTTTAATTTGAATCAAAAAGCTTTTGGTTCACTGTGTTTGACTTTCATTTGATTTAATTAGCTTGATTGAATGCATTTGACTTTCATTTGATTCAAAAAGATTTATTTGAATGTGTTTTTACTTTTTTTTTATTCAATTAGCTTTGCTTGAATCTGTTTGACTTTCATTTGATTCAATTAGCTTTGTTTGAATGTGTTTGACTTTTATTTGATTCAAAAAGCTTTGTTTGAACGTGTTTGACTTTCATTTTATTCAATTAGCTTTGTTTGAATGTGTTTGACTTTCATTTGATTCAATTAGCTTTGTACAATGAATTTGACTTTCATTTGATTTAATTAGCTTTGTTGAATGTATTTGACAATCATTTGATTCAAAAAGCATTGTTTGAATGTATTTGACTTTCATTTGATTCAATTAGCTTTGTTTGAATGTGTTTGACTTTTATTCGATTAAATTAGCTTTGTAGAATGCATTTGACTTTAATTTGATTCAAAAAAGCTTTATTTGAATGTGTTTGACTTTCATTCAAATCAATTAGGTATGATGAATACATCTGACTTCCATTTGATTCAAAAAGCTCTGTTTGAATGTGTTTTACTTTCATTTCATTCAATTAGATTTGCTTGAATGTGTTTGACTTTCATTTGATTAAATTAGCTTTGTTTAATTGTGTTTGACTTTTATTTGATTCAATTAGCTTTGTAGAATGCATTAGACTTTAATTTGAATCAAAAAGCTTTGGTTGACGGTGTTTGACTTTTGTTTGATTCAATTAGCTTTATTGAATGCATTTGACTTTTATTTGATTCAAAAAGCTTTTTTGAATGTGTTTCACTTTCATTTGATTCAATTAGCTTTGCTTGAATGTGTTTGACCTTCATTTGATTAAATTAGCTTTGTTGAATGCATTTGACTTTCATTTGATTTAGAAAGCTTTGTTTGAAAGTGTTTACCTTGCATTTGATTTAATTAGCTTTGTTTGAATGTGTTTGACTTTCATTTGATTCAAAAAGCTTTGTTTTGAATGTGTTTGACTTTCATTTGATTCAACTAGCTTTGTTTGAATGTTTTTGACTTTTATTTGATTCAATCAGCTTTGTTTGAATCTTTTTGACTTTCATTTGATTCAATTAGCTTTGTAGAATGCATTTAACTTTCATTTGATTAAATTAACTTTGTTGAATGCATTAGACTATAATTTGAATCAAAAAGCTTTGGTTAACAGTGTTTGACTTTCATTTGATTCAATTAGCTTTATTGAATGCATTTGACTTTTATTTGATTCAATCAGCTTTGTTTGAATGTGTTTGACTTTCATTTGATTCAATTAGCTTTGCAGAATGCATTTGACTTTCATTTGATTAAATTAGCTTTGTTGAATGCATTAGACTTTAATTTGAATCAAAAGGCTTTGGTTCACTGTGTTTGACTTTCATTTGATTTAATTAGCTTTATTAAATGCATTTAACTTTCATTTGAGTCAAAAAGTTTTGTTTGAATGTGTTTGACTTTCATTTGATTCAACTAGCTTTGTTTGAATGTTTTTGACTTTCATTTGATTTAAAAAGCTTTGTTTGAAAGTGCTTGACTTGCATTTGTTTTAATTAGCTTTGTTTGAATGTGTTTGACTATATTTGATTCAAAAAGCTTTGTTTGAACGTGTTTGACTTTCATTTTATTCAATTAGCTTTGTTTAAATGTGTTTGACTTTCATTTGATTCAATTAGCTTTGTACAATGCATTTGACTTTCATTTGATTAAATTATCTTTGTTGAATGCATTAGACTTTAATTTGAATCAAAAGGCTTCGGTTCACTGTGTTTGACTTTCATTTGATTCAATTAGCTTTATTGAATTCATTTGACTTTCATTTGAGTCAAAAAGTTTTGTTTGAATGTGTCTGACTTTTATTTGATTCAACTAGCTTTGTTGAATGCATTTGACTTTCATTTGATTTAGAAAGCTTTGTTTGAAAGTGTTTACCTTGCATTTGATTTAATTAGCTTTGTTTGAATGTGTTTGACTTTAATTTGATTCAAAAAGCTTTGTTTGAATGTGTTTGACTTTCATTTGATTCAACTAGATTTGTTAGAATGTGTTTGACTTTCATTTGATTCAATCAGCTTTGTTTGAATGTGTTTGACTTTCATTTGATTCAATTAAATTTGGAGAATGCATTTGACTTTCATTTGATTAAATTAGCTTTGTTTAAATGTGTTTGACTTTAATTTGATTAAAAGCTTTGTTTGAATGTGTTTGACTTTAATTTGATTCAAAAAGCTTTGTTTGAATGTGTTTGACTTTCATTTGATTCAACTAGCTTTGTTTGAATGTTTTTGACTTTTATTTGATTCAATCAGCTTTGTTTGAATCTTTTTGACTTTCATTTGATTCAATTAGCTTTGTAGAATGCATTTGACTTTCATTTGATAAAATTAGCTTTGTTGAATGCATTAGACTTTAATTTGAATCAAAAAGCTTTGGTTAACAGCGTTTGACTTTCATTTGATTCAATTAGCTTTATTGAATGCATTTGACTTTTATTTGATTCAATCAGCTTTGTTTGAATGTGTTTGACTTTCATTTGATTCAATGAGCTTTGTGGAATGCATTTGACTTTCATTTGATTAAATTAGCTTTGTTGAATGCATTAGACTTTAATTTGAATCAAAAGGCTTTGGTTCACTGTGTTTGACTTTCATTTGATTCAATTAACTTTATTAAATGCATTTGACTTTCATTTGAGTCAAAAAGTTTTGTTTGAATGTGTTTGACTTTCATTTGATTCAACTAGCTTTGTTTGAATGTGTTTGACTTTTATTTGATTTAGAAAGCTTTGTTTGAAAGTGCTTGACTTGCATTTGTTTTAATTAGCTTTGTTTGAATGTGTTTGACTTTAATTTGATTCAAAAAGCTTTGTTTGAACGTGTTTGACTTTCATTTTATTCAATTAGCTTTGTTTAAATGTGTTTGACTTTCATTTGATTCAATTAGCTTTGTACATTGCATTTGACTTTCATTTGATTAAATTATCTTTGTTGAATGCATTAGACTTTAATTTGAATCAAAAGGCTTCGGTTCACTATGTTTAACTTTCATTTGATTCAATTAGCTTTATTGAATGCATTTGACTTTCATTTTAGTCAAAAAGTTTTGTTTGAATGTGTCTGACTTTCATTTGATTCAACTAGCTTTGTTGAATGCATTTGACTTTCATTTGATTTAGAAAGTTTTGTTTGAAAGTGTTTACCTTGCATTTGATTTAATTAGCTTTGTTTGAATGTGTTTGACTTTAATTTGATTCAAAAAGCTTTGTTTGAATGTGTTTGACTTTCATTTGATTCAACTAGATTTGTTAGAATGTGTTTGACTTTCATTTGATTCAATCAGCTTTGTTTGAATGTGTTTGACTTTCATTTGATTCAATTAAATTTGGAGAATGCATTTGACTTTCATTTGATTAAATTAGCTTTGTTGAGTGCATTAGACTTTAATTTGAATCAAAAAGCTTTGGTTCACTGTGTTTGACTTTCTTTTGATTTAATTAGCTTTATTGAATGCATTTGACTTTCATTTGATTTAAAAAGATTTATTTGAATGTGTTTTACTTTTATTTTATTCAATTAGCTTTGCTTGAATCTGTTTGACTTTCATTTGATTCAATTAGCTTTGTTTGAATGTGTTTGACTTTTATTTGATTCAAAAAGCTTTGTTTGAACGTGTTTGACTTTCATTTTATTCAATTAGCTTTGTTTGAATGTGTTTGACTTTCATTTGATTCAATTAGCTTTGTACAATGAATTTGACTTTCATTTGATTTAATTAGCTTTGTTGAATGTATTTGACAATCATTAGATTCAGAAATATTTGTTTGAATGTGTTTTACTTTCATTAGATTTAATTAGCTTTGTTTAAATGTGTTTGACTTTCATTCGATTAAATTAGCTTTGTTGAATGCATTTGACTTTCATTTGATTCAAAAAGCATTGTTTAAATGTATTTGACTTTCATTTGATTCAATTAGCTTTGTTTGAATGTGTTTTACTTTCATTTGATTAAATTAGCTTTGTAGAATGCATTTGACTTTGATTTGATTCAAAAAGCTTTATTTGAATGTGTTTGACTTTCATTCAAATCAATTAGGTTTGATGAATACATCTGACTTCCATTTGATTCAAAAAGCTCTGTTTGAATGTGTTTTACTTTCATTTGATTCAATTAGATTTGCTTGAATATGTTTGAATTTCATTTGATTAAATTAGCTTTGTTTAATTGTGTTTGACTTTTATTTGATTCAATTAGCTTTGGATTGACGGTGTTTGACTTTTGTTTGATTCAATTAGCTTTATTGAATGCATTTGACTTTTATTTGATTCAAAAAGCTATGTTTGAATGTGTTTCACTTTCATTTGATTCAATTAGCTTTGCTTGAACGTGTTTGACTTTCATTTGATTAAATTAGCTTTGTTGAATGCATTTGACTTTCATTTGATTTAGAAAGCTTTGTTTGAAAGTGTTTACCTTGCATTTGATTTTATTAGCTTTGTTTGAATGTGTTTGACTTTAATTTGATTCAAAAAGCTTTTGTTTGAATGTGTTTGACTATCATTTGATTCAACTAGCTTTGTTTGAATGTTTTTGACTTTTATTTGATTCAATCAGCTTTGTTTGAATCTTTTTTACTTTCATTTGATTCAATTAGCTTTGTAGAATGCATTTGACTTTCATTTGATTAAATTAGCTTTGTTGAATGCATTAGACTTTAATTTGAATCAAAAAGGCTTTGGTTCACTGTGTTTGACTTTCATTTGATTCAATTAACTTTATTAAATGCATTTGACTTTCATTTGAGTCAAAAGTTTTGTTTGAATGTGTTTGACTTTTATTTGATTCAACTAGCTTTGTTTGAATGTGTTTGACTTTCATTTGATTTAGAAAGCTTTTTGAAATGTTGCTTCATTTGTTTTAATTAGCTTTGTTTGTGTGTTCACTTTATTTGATTCAAGCTTTTTTTTAAGTGTTTGACTTTCTTTTATTCAATTAGCTTTGTTTAATGTGTTTGACTTTCATTTGATTCAATTAGCTTTGTACAATGCATTTGACTTTCATTTGATTAAATTATCTTTGTTGAATGCATTAGACTTTAATTTGAATCAAAAGGCTTTGGTTCACTGTGTTTGACTTTCATTTGATTCAATTAGCTTTATTGAATGTATTTGATTTATTAGCTTTGTTTGAATGTGTTTGACTTTAATTTGATTCAAAAAGCTTTGTTTGAATGTGTTTGACTTTCATTTGATTCAACTAGATTTGTTAGAATGTGTTTGACTTTCATTTGATTCAATCAGCTTGGTTTGAATGTGTTTGACTTTCATTTGATTCAATTAAATTTGGAGAATGCATTTGACTTTCATTTGATTAAATTAGCTTTGTTGAATGCATTAGACTTTAATTTGAATCAAAAAGCTTTGGTTCACTGTGTTTGACTTTCATTTGATTTAATTAGCTTTTATTGAATGCATTTGACTTTCATTTGATTCAAAAAGATTTATTTGAATGTGTTTTACTTTTATTTGATTCAATTAGCTTTGCTTGAATCTGTTTGACTTTCATTTGATTCAATTAGCTTTGTTTGAATGTGTTTGACTTTTATTTGATTCAAAAAGCTTTGTTTGAACGTGTTTGACTTTCATTTTATTCAATTAGCTTTGTTTGAATGTGTTTGACTTTCATTTGATTCAATTAGCTTTGTACAATGAATTTGACTTTCATTTGATTTAATTAGCTTTGTTGAATGTATTTGACTTTCATTTGATTCAGAAAGCTTTGTTTCAATTTGTTTTACTTTCATTTGATTTAATTAGCTTTGTTTAAATGTGTTTGACTTTCATTCGATTAAATTAGCTTTGTTGAATGCATTTGACTTTCATTTGATTCAAAAAGCATTGTTTGAATGTATTTGACTTTCATTTGATTCAATTAGCTTTGTTTGAATGTGTTTGACTTTCATTCGATTAAATTAGCTTTGTAGAATGCATTTGACTTTAATTTGATTCAAAAAGCTTTATTTGAATGTGTTTGACTTTCATTCAAATCAATTAGGTTTGATGAATACATCTGACTTCCATTTGATTCAAAAAGCTCTGTTTGAATGTGTTTTACTTTCATTTGATTCAATTAGATTTGCTTGAATGTGTTTGAATTTCATTTGATTAAATTAGCTTTGTTTAATTGTGTTTGACTTTTATTTGATTCAATTAGCTTTGTAGAATGCATTAGACTTTAATTTGAATCAAAAAGCTTTGGTTGACTGTGTTTGACTTTTGTTTGATTCAATTAGCTTTATTGAATGCATTTGACTTTTATTTGATTCAAAAAGCTCTGTTTGAATGTGTTTCACTTTCATTTGATTCAATTAGCTTTGCTTGAATGTGTTTGACTTTCATTTGATTAAATTAGCTTTGTTGAATGCATTTGTCTTTCATTTGATTTAGAAAGCTTTGTTTAAAAGTGTTTACCTTGCATTTGATTTAATTAGCTTTGTTTGAATGTGTTTGACTTTAATTTGATTCAAAAAGCTTTGTTTGAATGTGTTTGACTTTCATTTGATTCAACTAGCTTTGTTTGAATGTTTTTGACTTTTATTTGATTCAATCAGCTTTGTTTGAATCTTTTTTGACTTTCATTTGATTCAATTAGCTTTGTAGAATGCATTTGACTTTCATTTGATTAAATTAGCTTTGTTGAATGCATTAGACTTTAATTTGAATCAAAAAGCTTTGGTTAACAGTGTTTGACTTTCATTTGATTCAATTAGCTTTATTGAATGCATTTGACTTTTATTTGATTCAATCAGCTTTGTTTGAATGTGTTTGACTTTCATTTGATTCAATTAGCATTGTAGAATGCATTTGACTTTCATTTGATTAAATTAGCTTTGTTGAATGCATTAGACTTTAATTTGAATCAAAAGGCTTTGGTTCACTGTGTTTGACTTTCATTTGATTCAATTAGCTTTATTGAATGTATTTGACTTTCATTTGATTCAAAAAGCTTTGTTTGAATGTGTTTGACTTTCATTTGATTCAACTAGATTTGTTAGAATGTGTTTGACTTTCATTTGATTCAATCAGCTTTGTTTGAATGTGTTTGACTTTCATTTGATTCAATTAAATTTGGAGAATGCATTTGACTTTCATTTGATTAAATTAGCTTTGTTGAATGCATTAGGCTTTAATTTGAATCAAAAAGCTTTGGTTCACTGTGTTTGACTTTCATTTGATTTAATTAGCTTTATTGAATGCATTTGACTTTCATTTGATTCAAAAAGATTTATTTGAATGTGTTTTACTTTTATTTGATTTAATTAGCTTTGCTTGAATCTGTTTGACTTTCATTTGATTCAATTAGCTTTGTTTGAATGTGTTTGACTTTTATTTGATTCAAAAAGCTTTGTTTGAACGTGTTTGACTTTCATTTTATTCAATTAGCTTTGTTTGAATGTTTTTGACTTTCATTTGATTCAATTAGCTTTGTACAATGAATTTGACTTTCATTTGATTTAATTAGCTTTGTTGAAGGTATTTGACTTTCATTTGATTCAGAAAGCTTTGTTTCAATTTGTTTTACTTTCATTTGATTTAATTAGCTTTGTTTAAATGTGTTTGACTTTCATTCGATTAAATTAGCTTTGTTGAATGCATTTGACTTTCATTTGATTCAAAAAGCATTGTTTGAATGTATTTGACTTTCATTTGATTCAATTAGCTTTGTTTGAATGTGTTTGACTTTCATTCGATTAAATTAGCTTTGTCGAATGCATTTGACTTTAATTTGATTCAAAAAGCTTTATTTGAATGTGTTTGACTTTCATTCAAATCAATTAGGTTTGATGAATACATCTGACTTCCATTAGATTCAAAAAGCTCTGTTTGAATGTGTTTTACTTTCATTTGATTCAATCAGATTTGCTTGAATGTGTTTGACTTTCATTTGATTAAATTAGCTTTGTTTAATTGTGTTTGACTTTTATTTGATTCAGTTAGCTTTGTAGAATGCATTAGACTTTAATTTGAATCAAAAAGCTTTGGTTGACAGTGTTTGACTTTAGTTTGATTCAATTAGCTTTATTGAATGCATTTGACTTTTATTTGATTCAAAAAGCTCTGTTTGAATGTGTTTCACTTTCATTTGATTCAATTAGCTTTGCTTGAATGTGTTTGACTTTCATTTGATTAAATTAGCTTTGTTGAATGCATTTGACTTTCATTTGATTTAGAAAGCTTTGTTTGAAAGTGTTTACCTTGCATTTGATTTAATTAGCTTTGTTTGAATGTGTTTGACTTTAATTTGATTCAAAAAGCTTTGTTTGAATGTGTTTGACTTTCATTTGATTCAACTAGCTTTGTTTGAATGTTTTTGACATTTATTTGATTCAATCAGCTTTGTTTGAATCTTTTTGACTTTCATTTGTTTCAATTAGCTTTGTATAATGCATTTGACTTTCATTTGATTAAATTAGCTTTGTTGAATGCATTAGACTTTAATTTGAATCAAAAAGCTTTGGTTAACAGTGTTTGACTTTCATTTGATTCAATTAGCTTTATTGAATGCATTTGACTTTCTAATTGATTCAATCAGCTTTGTTTGAATGTGTTTGACTTTCATTTGATTCAATTAGCTTTGTAGAATGCATTTGACTTTCATTTGATTAAATTAGTTTTGTTGAATGCATTAGACTTTAATTTGAGTCAAAAGGCTTTGGTTCACTATGTTTGACTTTCATTTGATTTAATTAGCTTTATTGAATGTATTTGACTTTCATTTGATTCAAAAAGCTTTGTTTGAATGTGTTTGACTTTCATTTGATTCAACTAGATTTGTTAGAATGTGTTTGACTTTCATTTGATTCAATCAGCTTTGTTTGAATGTGTTTGACTTTCATTTGATTCAATTAAATTTGGAGAATGCATTTGACTTTCATTTGATTAAATTAGCTTTGTTGAATGCATTAGACTTTAATTTGAATCAAAAAGCTTTGGTTCATTGTGTTTGACTTTCATTTGATTTAATTAGCTTTATTGAATGCATTTGACTTTCATTTGATTCAAAAAGATTTATTTGTATGTGTTTTACTTTTATTTGATTCAATTAGCTTTGCTTGAATCTGTTTGAATTTCATTTGATTCAATTAGCTTTGTTTGAATGTGTTTGACTTTTATTTGATTCAAAAAGCTTTGTTTGAACGTGTTTGACTTTCTTTTTATTAAATTAGCATCGTTTGAAAGTGTTTGACTTTCATTTGATTCAATTAGCTTTAAACAATGAATTTGACTTTCATTTGATTTAATTAGCTTTGTTGAATGTATTTGACTTTCATTTGATTCAGAAAGCTTTGTTTGAATGTGTTTTACTTTAATTTGATTTAATTAGCTTTGTTTAAATGTGTTTGACTTTCATTCGATTAAATTAGCTTTGTTGAAAGCATTTGACTTTCATTTGATTAAAAAAGCATTGTTTGAATGTATTTGACTTTCATTTGATTCAATTAGCTTTGTTTGAATGTGTTTGACTTTCATTCGATTAAATTAGCTTTGTAGAATGCATTTGACTTTAATTTGATTCAAAAATCTTTATTTGAATGTGTTTGACTTTCATTCAAATCAATTAGGTTTGATGAATACATCTGACTTCCATTTGATTCAAAAAGCTCTGTTTGAATGTGTTTTACTTTCATTTGATTCAATTAGATTTGCTTGAATGTGTTTGACTTTCATTTGATTAAATTAGCTTTGTTTAATTGTGTTTGACTTTTATTTGATTCAATTAGCTTTGTAGAATGCATTAGACTTTAATTTGAATCAAAAAGCTTTGGTTGACTGTGTTTGACTTTAGTTTGATTCAATTAGCTTTATTGAATGCATTTGACTTTTATTTGATTCAAAAAGCTCTGTTTGAATGTGTTTCACTTTTATTTGATTCAATTAGCTTTGCTTAAATGTGTTTGACTTTCATTTGATTAAATTAGCTATGTTGAATGCATTTGACTTTCATTTGATTTAGAAAGCTTTGTTTGAAAGTGTTTACCTTGCATTTGATTTAATTAGCTTTGTTTGAATGTGTTTGACTTTAATTTGATTCAAAAAGCTTTGTTTGAATGTGTTTGACTTTCATTTGATTCAACTAGCTTTGTTTGAATGTTTTTTACTTTTATTTGATTCAATCAGCTTTGTTTGAATCTTTTTTACTTTCATTTGATTCAATTAGCTTTGTAGAATGCATTTGACTTTCATTTGATTAAATTAGCTTTGTTGAATGCATTAGACTTTAATTTGAATCAAAAAGCTTTGGTTAACAGTGTTTGACTTTCATTTGATTCAATTAGCTTTATTGAATGCATTTGACTTTTATTTGATTCAATCAGCTTTGTTTGAATGTGTTTGACTTTCATTTGATTCAATTAGCTTTGTAGAATGCATTTGACTTTCATTTGATTAAATTAGCTTTGTTGAATGCATTAGACTTTAATTTGAATCAAAAGGCTTTGGTTCACTGTGTTTGACTTTCATTTGATTCAATTAGCTTTATTGAATGTATTTGACTTTCATTTGATTCAAAAAGCTTTGTTTGAATGTGTTTGACTTTCATTTGATTCAACTAGATTTGTTAGAATGTGTTTGACTTTCATTTGATTCAATCAGCTTTGTTTGAATGTGTTTGACTTTCATTTGATTCAATTAAATTTGGAGAATGCATTTGACTTTCATTTGATTAAATTAGCTTTGTTGAATGCATTAGACTTTAATTTGAATCAAAAAGCTTTGGTTCATTGTGTTTGACTTTCATTTGATTTAATTAGCTTTATTGAATGCATTTGACTTTCATTTGATTCAAAAAGATTTATTTGAATGTGTTTTACTTTTATTTGATTCATTTAGCTTTGCTTGAATCTGTTTGACTTTCATTTGATTCAATTAGCTTTGTTTGAATGTTTTTGACTTTTATTTGATTCAAAAAGCTTTGTTTGAACGTGTTTGACTTTAATTTTATTTAATTAGCTTTGTTTAAATGTATTTGACTTTCATTTGATTCAGAAAGCTTTGTTTGAATTTGTTTTACTTTCATTTGATTTAATTAGCTTTGTTTAAATGTGTTTGACATTCATTCGATTAAATTAGCTTTGTTGAATGCATTTGACTTTCATTTGATTCAAAAAGCATTGTTTGAATGTATTTGACTTTCATTTGATTCAATTAGCTTTGTTTGAATGTGTTTGACTTTCATTCGATTAAATTAGCTTTGTAGAATGCATTTGACTTTAATTTGATTCAAAAAGCTTTATTTGAATGTGTTTGACTTTCATTCAAATCAATTAGGTTTGATGAATACATCTGACTTCCATTTGATTCAAAAAGCTCTGTTTGAATGTGTTTTACTTTCATTTGATTCAATAAGATTTGCTTGAATGTGTTTGACTTTCATTTGATTAAATTAGCTTTGTTTAATTGTGTTTGACTTTTATTTGATTCAATTAGCTTTGTAGAATGCATTAGACTTTAATTTGAATAAAAAAGCAATGGTTGACTGTGTTTGACTTTTGTTTGATTCAATTAGCTTTACTGAATGCATTTGACTTTTATTTGATTCAAAAAGCTCTGTTTGAATGTGTTTCACTTTCATTTGATTCAATTAGCTTTGCTTGAATGTGTTTGACTTTCATTTGATTAAATTAGCTTTGTTGAATGCATTTGACTTTCATTTGATTTAGAAAGCTTTGTTTGAAAGTGTTTACCTTGCATTTGATTTAATTAGCTTTGTTTGAATGTGTTTGACTTTAATTTGATTCAAAAAGCTTTGTTTGAATGTGTTTGACTTTCATTTGATTCAACTAGCTTTGTTTGAAAGTTTTTGACATTTATTTGATTCAATCAGCTTTGTTTGAATCTTTTTGACTTTCATTTGATTCAATTAGCTTTGTAGAATGCATTTGACTTTCATTTGATTAAATTAGCTTTGTTGAATGCATTAGACTTTAATTTGAATAAAAAGCTTTGGTTAACAGTGTTTGACTTTCATTTGATTCAATTAGCTTTATTGAATGCATTTGACTTTTATTTGATTCAATCAGCTTTGTTTGAATGTGTTTGACTTTCATTTGATTCAATTAGCTTTGTAGAATGCATTTGACTTTCATTTGATTAAATTATTTTTGTTGAATGCATTAGACTTTAATTTGAATCAAAAGGCTTTGGTTCACTGTGTTTGACTTTCATTTGATTCAATTAGCTTTATTGAATGTATTTGACTTTCATTTGATTCAAAAAGCTTTGTTTGAATGTGTTTGACTTTCATTTTATTCAACTAGATTTGTTAGAATGTGTTTGACTTTCATTTGATTCAATCAGCTTTGTTTGAATGTGTTTGACTTTCATTTGATTCAATTAAATTTGGAGAATGCATTTGACTTTCATTTGATTAAATTAGCTTTGTTGAATGCATTAGACTTTAATTTGAATCAAAAAGCTTTGGTTCATTGTGTTTGACTTTTATTTGATTTAATTAGCATTATTGAATGCATTTGACTTTCATTTGATTCAAAAAGATTTATTTGAATGTGTTTTACTTTTATTTGATTCAATTAGCTTTGCTTGACTCTGTTTGAATTTCATTTGATTCAATTAGCTTTGTTTGAATGTGTTTGACTTTTATTTGATTCAAAAAGCTTTGTTTAAACGTGTTTGACTTTCATTTTATTTAATTAGCTTTGTTTGAAAGTGTTTGACTTTCATTTGATTCAATTAGCTTTGTACAATGAATTTGACTTTCATTTGATTTAATTAGCTTTGTTGAATGTATTTGACTTTCATTTGATTCAGAAAGCTTTGTTTGAATGTGTTTTACTTTCATTTGATTTAATTAGCTTTATTTAAATGTGTTTGACTTTCATTCGATTTAATTAGCTTTGTTGAATGCATTTGACTTTCATTTGATTAAAAAAGCATTGTTTGAATGTATTTGACTTTCATTTGATTCAATTAGCTTTGTTTGAATGTGTTTGACTTTCATTCGATTAAATTAGCTTTGTAGAATGCATTTGACTTTAATTTGATTCAAAAAGCTTTATTTGAATGTGTTTGACTTTCATTCAAATCAATTAGGTTTGATGAATACATCTGACTTCCATTTGATTCAAAAAGCTCTGTTTGAATGTGGTTTACTTTCATTTGATTCAATTAGATTTGCTTGAATGTGTTTGACTTTCATTTGATTAAATTAGCTTTGTTTAATTGTGTTTGACTGTTATTTGATTCAATTAGCTTTGTAGAATGCATTAGACTTTAATTTGAATCAAAAAAGCTTTGGTTGACTGTGTTTGACTTTAGTTTGATTCAATTAGCTTTATTGAATGCATTTGACTTTTATTTGATTAAATTAGCTTTGTTGAATGCATTTGACTTTCATTTGATTTAGAAAGCTTTGTTTGAAAGTGTTTACCTTGCATTTGATTTAATTAGCTTTGTTTGAATGTGTTTGACTTTAATTTGATTCAAAAAGCTTTGTTTTAATGTGTTTGACTTTCATTTGATTCAACTAGCTTTGTTTGAATGTTTTTTTACTTTTATTTGATTCAATCAGCTTTGTTTGAATCTTTTTGACTTTCATTTGATTCAATTAGCTTTGTAGAATGCATTTGACTTTCATTTGATTAAATTAGCTTTGTTGAATGCATTAGACTTTAATTTGAATCAAAAAGCTTTGGTTAACAGTGTTTGACTTTCATTTGATTCAATTAGCTTTATTGAATGCATTTGACTTTTATTTGATTCAATCAGCTTTGTTTGAATGTGTTTGACTTTCATTTGATTCAATTAGCTTTGTAGAATGCATTTGACTTTCATTTGATTAAATTATTTTTGTTGAATGCATTAGACTTTAATTTGAATCAAAAGGCTTTGGTTCACTGTGTTTTGACTTTCATTTGATTCAATTAGCTTTATTGAATGTATTTGACTTTCATTTGATTCAAAAAGCTTTGTTTGAATGTGTTTGACTTTCATTTTATTCAACTAGATTTGTTAGAATGTGTTTGACTTTCATTTGATTCAATCAGCTTTGTTTGAATGTGTTTGACTTTCATTTGATTCAATTAAATTTGGAGAATGCATTTGACTTTCATTTGATTAAATTAGCTTTGTTGAATGCATTAGACGTTAATTTGAATCAAAAAGCTTTGGTTCATTGTGTTTGACTTTCATTTGATTTAATTAGCTTTATTGAATGCATTTGACTTTCATTTGATTCAAAAAGATTTATTTGAATGTGTTTTACTTTTATTTGATTCAATTAGCTTTGCTTGAATCTGTTTGACTTTCATTTGATTCAATTAGCTTTGTTTGAATGTGTTTGACTTTTATTTGATTCAAAAAGCTTTGTTTGAACGTGTTTGACTTTCAATTTATTCAATTAGCTTTGTTTGAATGTGTGTGACTTTCATTTGATTCAATTAGCTTTGTAGAATGAATTTGACTTTCATTTGATTTAATTAGCTTTGTTGAATGTATTTGACTTTCACTTGATTCAGAAAGCTTTGTTTGAATGTGTTTTACTTTCATTTGATTTAATTAGCTTTGTTTAAATGTGTTTGACTTTTTATTTGATTTAAAAAGCTTTGTTTGAATGTGTTTGACTTTCATTTGATTCAATTAGCTTTGTTTGAATGTGTTTGACTTTGATTTGATTCGTTTAGCTTTATAGAATGCATTTGACTTTAATTTGATTCAATTAGATTTGCTTGAATGTGTTTGATTTTCATTTGATTAAATTAGCTTTGTTTAATTGTGTTTGACTTTTATTTGATTCAATTAGCTTTGTAGAATTCATTAGACTTTAATTTAAATCAAAAAGCTCTGTTTGACTGTGTTTGACATTCGTTTGATTTAATTAGCTTTATTGAATTCATTTGACTTTCATTTGATTCAAAAAGATTTATTTGAATGTGTTTTACTTTTATTTGATTCAATTAGCTTTGCTTGAATCTGTTTGACTTTCATTTGATTCAATTAGCTTTGTTTGAATGTGTTTGACTTTTATTTGATTCAAAAAGCTTTGTTTGAACGTGTTTGACTTTCATTTTATTTAATTAGCTTTGTTTGAATGTGTTTGACTTTCATTTGATTCAATTAGCTTTGTACAATGAATTTGACTTTCATTTGATTTAATTAGCTTTGTTGAATGTATTTGACTTTCATTAGATTCAGAAAGCTTTGTTTGAATGTGTTTTACTTTCATTTGATTTAATTAGCTTTGTTTAAATGTGTTTGACTTTCATTCGATTAAATTAGCTTTGTTGAATGCATTTGACTTTCATTTGATTCAAAAAGCATTGTTTGAATGTATTTGACTTTCATTTGATTCAATTCGCTTTGTTTGAATGTGTTTGACTTTCATTCGATTAAATTAGCTTTGTAGAATGCATTTGACTTTAATTTGATTCAAAAAGCTTTATTTGAATGTGTTTGACTTTCATTCAAATCAATTAGGTTTGATGAATATATCTTACTTCCATTTGATTCAAAAAGCTCTGTTTGAATGTGTTTTACTTTCATCTGATTCATATAGATTTGCTTGAATGTGTTTGACTTTCATTTGATTAAATTAGCTTTGTTTTAATTGTATTTGACTTTTATTTGATTCAATTAGCTTTGTAGAATGCATTAGACTTTAATTTGAATCAAAAAGCTTTGGTTGATTGTGTTTGACTTTTGTTTGATTCAATTAGCTTTATTGAATGCATTTGACTTTTATTTGATTCAAAAAGCTCTGTTTGAATGTGTTTCACTTTCATTTGATTCAATTAGCTTTGCTTGAATGTGTTTGACTTTCATTTGATTAAATTAGCTTTGTTGAATGCATTAGACTTTAATTTGAATCAAAAAGCTTTGGTTCACTGTGTTTGACTTTCATTTGATTTAATTAGCTTTATTGAATGCATTTGACTTTCATTTGATTCAAAAAGATTTATTTGAATGTGTTTTACTTTTATTTGATTCAATTAGCTTTGCTTGAATCTGTTTGACTTTCATTTGATTCAATTAGCTTTGTTTGAATGTGTTTGACTTTTATTTGATTCAAAAACCTTTGTTTGAACGTGTTTGACTTTCATTTTATTTAATTAGCTTTGTTTGAATGTGTTTGACTTTCATTTGATTCAATTAGCTTTGTACAATGAATTTGACTTTCATTTGATTTAATTAGCTTTGTTGAATGTATTTGACTTTCATTTGATTCAGAAAGCTTTGTTTGAATGTGTTTTACTTTCATTTGATTTAATTAGCTTTGTTTAAATGTGTTTGACTTTCATTCGATTAAATTAGCTTTGTTAAATGCATTTGACTTTAATTTGAATCAAAAATCTTTGGTTCACTGTGTTTGACTTTCATTTGATTTAATTAGCTTTATTGAATGCATTTGACTTTCATTTGATTAAAAAAGATTTATTTGAATGTGTTTTACTTTTATTTGATTCAATTAGCTTTGCTTGAATCTGTTTGACTTTCATTTGATTCAATTAGCTTTGCTTGAATGTGTTTGACTTTCATTTGATTAAATTAGCTTTGTTGAATGCATTAGACTTTAATTTGAATCAAAAAGCTTTGGTTCACTGTGTTTGACTTTCATTTGATTTAATTAGCTTTATTGAATGCATTTGACTTTCATTCGATTAAATTAGCTTTGTTGAATGCATTTGACTTTCATTTTGATTCAAAAAGCATTGTTTGAATGTATTTGACTTTCATTTGATTCAATTCGCTTTGTTTGAATGTGTTTGACTTTCATTCGATTAAATTAGCTTTGTAGAATGCATTTGACTTTAATTTGATTCAAAAAGCTTTATTTGAATGTGTTTGACTTTCATTCAAATCAATTAGGTTTGATGAATACATCTGACTTCCATTTGATTCAAAAAGCTCTATTTGAATGTGTTTTACTTTTCATTTGATTCAAAAAAAGCTCTGTTTGAATGTGTTTTTACTTTCATTTGATTCATTTAGATTTGCTTGAATGTGTTTGGACTTTCATTTGATTAAATTAGCTTTGTTTTAATTGTGTTTGACTTTTATTTGATTCAATTAGCTTTGTAGAATGCATTAGACTTTAATTTTGAATCAAAAAGCTTTGGTTGACTGTGTTTGACTTTCATTTGATTCAATTAGCTTTATTGAATGCATTTGACTTTTATTTGATTCAAAAAGCTCTGTTTGAATGTGTTTCACTTTCATTTGATTCAATTAGCTTTGCATGAATGTGTTTGACTTTCATTTGATTAAATTAGCTTTGTTTATTGCATTAGACTTTCATTTGATTTAGAAAGCTTTGTTTGAAAGTGTTTACCTTGCATTTGATTTAATTAGCTTTGTTTGAATGTGTTTGACTTTAATTTGATTCAAAAAGCTTTGTTTGAATGTGTTTGACTTTCATTTGATTCAACAAGCTTTGTTTGAATGTTTTTGACTTTTATTTGATTCAATCAGCTTTGTTTGAATCTTTTTGACTTTCATTTGATTCAATTAGCTTTGTAGAATGCATTTGACTTTCATTTGATTAAATTAGCTTTGTTGAATGCATTAGACTTTAATTTGAATCAAAAAGCTTTGGTTAACAGTGTTTGACTTTCATTTGATTCAATTAGCTTTGTTTAATTGTGTTTGACTGTTATTTTGATTCAATTAGCTTTGTAGAATGCATTAGACTTTAATTTGAATCAAAAAGCTTTGGTTGACTGTGTTTGACTTTAGTTTGATTCAATTAGCTTTATTGAATGCATTTGACTTTTATTTGATTAAATTAGCTTTGTTGAATGCATTTGACTTTCATTTGATTTAGAAAGCTTTGTTTGAAAGTGTTTACTTGCATTTGATTTAATTAGCTTTGTTTGAATGTGTTTGACTTTAATTTGATTCAAAAAGCTTTGTTTTAATGTGTTTGACTTTCATTTGATTCAATTAGCTTTGTTTGAATGTTTTTGACTTTTATTTGATTCAATCAGCTTTGTTTGAATATTTTTGACTTTCATTTGATTCAATTAGCTTTGTAGAATGCATTTGACTTTCATTTGATTAAATTAGCTTTGTTGAATGCATTAGACTTTAATTTGAATCAAAAAGCTTTGGTTAACAGTGTTTGACTTTCATTTGATTCAATTAGCTTTATTGAATGCATTTGACTTTTATTTGATTCAATCAGCTTTGTTTGAATGTGTTTGACTTTCATTTGATTCAATTAGCTTTGTAGAATGCATTTGACTTTCATTTGATTAAATTATTTTTGTTGAATGCATTAGACTTTAATTTGAATCAAAAGGCTTTGGTTCACTGTGTTTGACTTTCATTTGATTCAATTAGCTTTATTGAATGTATTTGACTTTCATTTGATTCAAAAAGCTTTGTTTGAATGTGTTTGACTTTCATTTTTATTCAACTAGAATTTGTTAGAATGTGTTTGACTTTCATTTGATTCAATCAGCTTTGTTTGAATGTGTTTGACTTTCATTTGATTCAATTAAATTTGGAGAATGCATTTGACTTTCATTTGATTAAATTAGCTTTGTTGAATGCATTAGACGTTAATTTGAATCAAAAAGCTTTGGTTCATTGTGTTTGACTTTCATTTGATTTAATTAGCTTTATTGAATGCATTTGACTTTCATTTGATTCAAAAAGTTTGAATTTGTTTGATTCAATTAGCTTTGCTTGAATTGACTTCATTTGATTCAATTAGCTTTGTTTGAATGTGTTTGACTTTTATTTGATTCAAAAAGCTTTGTTTGAACGTGTTTGACTTTCAATTTATTCAATTAGCTTTGTTTGAATGTGTTGACTTTCATTTGATTCAATTAGCTTTGTGAATGTTTGACTTTCATTTGATTTAATTAGCTTTGTTGAATGTATTTGACTTTCATGATTCAGAAAGCTTTGTTTGAATGTGTTTTACTTTCATTTGATTTAATTAGCTTTGTTTAAATGTGTTTGACTTTTATTTGATTTAAAAAGCTTTGTTTGAATGTGTTTGACTTTCATTTGATTCAATTAGCTTTGTTTGAATGTGTTTGACTTTGATTTGATTCGTTTAGCTTTTAGAATGTGACTTTAATTTGATTCAATTAGATTTGTTGAATGTGTTTGATTTTCATTTGAAATTAGCTTTGTTTAATGTTTGACTTTTATTTGATTCAATTAGCTTTGTGAATTCATTAGACTTTAATTTAAATCAAAAAGCTTTGACTGTGTTTGACTTTCGTTTGATTTAATTAGCTTTATTGAATTCATTTGACTTTCATTTGATTCAAAAAGATTTATTTGAATGTGTTTTACTTTTATTTGATTCAATTAGCTTTGCTTGAATCTGTTTGACTTTCATTTGATTCAATTAGCTTTGTTTGAATGTGTTTGACTTTTATTTGATTCAAAAAGCTTTGTTTGAACGTGTTTGACTTTCATTTTATTTAATTAGCTTGTTTGAATGTGTTTGACTTTCATTTGATTCAATTAGCTTTGTACAATGAATTTGACTTTCATTTGATTTAATTAGCTTTGTTGAATGTATTTGACTTTCATTGATTCAGAAAGCTTTGTTTGAATGTGTTTTACTTTCATTTGATTTAATTAGCTTTGTTTAAATGTGTTTGACTTTCATTCGATTAAATTAGCTTTGTTGAATGCATTTGACTTTCATTTGATTCAAAAAGCATTGTTTGAATGTATTTGACTTTCATTTGATTCAATTCGCTTTGTTTGAATGTGTTTGACTTTCATTCGATTAAATTAGCTTTGTAGAATGCATTTGACTTTAATTTGATTCAAAAAGCTTTATTTGAATGTGTTTGACTTTCATTCAAATCAATTAGGTTTGATGAATATATCTTACTTCCATTTGATTCAAAAAGCTCTGTTTGAATGTGTTTTACTTTCATTTGATTCAATTAGATTTGCTTGAATGTGTTTGACTTTCATTTGATTAAATTAGCTTTGTTTAATTGTTTGACTTTTATTTGATTCAATTAGCTTTGTAGAATGCATTAGACTTTAATTTGAATCAAAAAGCTTTGGTTGATTGTGTTTGACTTTTGTTTGATTCAATTAGCTTTATTGAATGCATTTGACTTTTATTTGATTCAAAAGCTCTGTTTGAATGTGTTTCACTTTCATTTGATTCAATTAGCTTTGCTTGAATGTTTGACTTTCATTTGATTAAATTAGCTTTGTTGAATGCATTAGACTTTAATTTGAATCAAAAAGCTTTGGTTCACTGTGTTTGACTTTCATTTGATTTAATTAGCTTTATTGAATGCATTTGACTTTCATTTGATTCAAAAGATTTATTTGAATGTGTTTTACTTTTATTTGATTCAATTAGCTTTGCTTGAATCTGTTTGACTTTCATTTGATTCAATTAGCTTTGTTTGAATGTGTTTGACTTTATTTGATTCAAAAAGCTTTGTTTGAACGTGTTTGACTTTCATTTTATTTAATTAGCTTTGTTTGAATTGACTTCATTTGATTCAATTAGCTTTGTACAATGAATTTGACTTTTCATTTGATTTAATTAGCTTTGTTGAATGTATTTGACTTTCATTTGATTCAAAAGCTTTGTTTGAATGTGTTTTACTTTCATTTGATTTAATTAGCTTTGTTTAAATGTGTTTTGACTTTCATTGATTAAATTAGCTTTGTTAAATGCATTTGACTTTAATTTGAATCAAAAATCTTTGGTTCACTGTGTTTGACTTTCATTTGATTTAATTAGCTTTATTGAATGCATTTGACTTTCATTTGATTAAAAAAGATTATTTGAATGTGTTTACTTTTATTTGATTCAATTAGCTTTGCTTGAATCTGTTTGACTTTCATTTGATTCAATTAGCTTTTTGAATGTGTTTGACTTTATTTGATTAAATTAGCTTTGTTGAATGCATTAGACTTTAATTGCAAAAGCTTTGGACTGTGTTTGACTTTCATTTGATTTAATTAGCTTTATTGAATGCATTTGACTTTCATTCGATTAAATTAGCTTTGTTGAATGCATTGACTTTCATTTGATTCAAAGCATTGTTTGAATGTATTTGACTTTCATTTGATTCAATTCGCTTTGTTTGAATGTGTTTGACTTTCATTCGATTAAATTAGCTTTGTAGAATGCATTTGACTTTAATTTGATTCAAAAAGCTTTATTTGAATGTGTTTGACTTTCATTCAAATCAATTAGGTTTGATGAATACATCTGACTTCCATTTGATTCAAAAAGCTCTGAATGTGTTTTACTTTCATTTGATTCAAAAAGCTCTGTTTGAATGTGTTTTACTTTCATTTGATTCATTAGATTTGCTTGAATGTGTTTGACTTTCATTTGATTAAATTAGCTTTGTTTAATTGTGTTTGACTTTTATTTGATTCAATTAGCTTTGTAGAATGCATTAGACTTTAATTTGAATCAAAAGCTTTGGTTGACTGTGTTTGACTTTCATTTGATTCAATTAGCTTTATTGAATGCATTTGACTTTTATTTGATTCAAAAAGCTCTGTTTGAATGTGTTTCACTTTCATTTGATTCAATTAGCTTTGCTTGAATGTGTTTGACTTTCATTTGATTAAATTAGCTTTGTTTATTGCATTGACTTTCATTTGATTTAGAAGCTTTGTTTGAAAGTGTTTACCTTGCATTTGATTTAATTAGCTTTGTTTGAATGTGTTTGACTTTAATTTGATTCAAAAA